>NC_056731.1:1715129831-1715247331 GCF_019279795.1 Protopterus annectens | reverse complement strand
TGTGGAGACACACTTATTAATGCCATTCCAAGTATTTGAATGCATTTCAGTTCTAAAGTACATGTCAGAACAATGTTTGCATTGGTATATAGAGTCCAGTGCTCTCATACACACCCTGTATGCAGTAACAGAAATGTTGTTTTGAATGGTGAAAGAAAATGATTTTTTACTTCTGGTTTAATAAGAACTTAGTGCACATATATATTATGAATATGACTTTTGTACTGCCTTGTGAGTAATGGTCACCTACCACCCAAGTAAAAACTGGGTATATTGCCAGGCTGTGGCAACACAATCCTCTAAAATATTGGATATGTTAACCGTATGAAAATGGCCTTATGTTAGTTCCCTTAAACCAATTCACACTAAAAATCCAGAGAGTTCTAATAGGGTACTGACATACTGTCCCAGATGACTATGCATGCCCCTTTAGAGAGGGTACATCAGATGAGATGTGACAGTGAAGTCTTCACATGAATAAGATAGCCATATTGCTCTTTGACAGCCACTGCTGCCCAACAAGCCTCATCAGTAATCAGGCAGAAGTAATGCTATAGGTGCTCTTTTCATATATCAACTACCCCTCAAAAATGGTAGATACTTTTCTGTAAACTTCTGATTTCTCATTGATAAGCGAATGAAAAACATATGGTAACGTTCAACTTGCAGCTTTTAGACACACACACAAACACATTGCCCTCAACAAGCCTTATTATTTTTGACAGTGATGATGTGATGACAGTAACAGCACCACTTGTTAGACTGTGTGTTAAATTTATAGTTGTAAACATTTTGCCATTAAGCATTGAAACAAAACACATGAACCAATAATGACAAAACTGCCCAATTCAGAATTTTTCAACCATAAATGGCCACTCATACTTCTGTCATTAAAATCCACCAATATCAGTCAAAATGCACAATCTCTGCAGAAGTAAAACATCATCTAAATAATTCCACATTAAAGAGATCTGCAACTAATGAAAAGTTGCTGCTAGCAAACAATTTTATATTTCAGTGTTTCATCTACAAATCAATGCATGCTGCCCTTGAAGAATTGATTGCCTATGTTACGTTAAAAATTGGTAAGCTGCCGGTAATATTGCAATAGGAAATGAATGGCAAACTAAAAACAGGTTCATAGTTACTACTAGGCATCATAGGAGGACATACTTAGGACTGCAGCACCCCGCCCCATTAAAATACAACACAGTATGAGCTTGAGCAATCCATCTATATGCTGTGGGAGTAGAGCCCACACCCACAGCCTTCTAGATCAATATACAACAAGTATGCTTTGAACAGTCTTACCTCAGTTAAAGGTTAAAGCTGAGGGGGAAAAAAAAAACGGAACTTGCATGTGCCGCAGTTGGATTAGAGAAAACTCAGAGCCAACACCAGCTGGACTCGTGCTTTGCCTGGAGCTTTTCAGCATATAGTCCGTCTTCTTTATAATTCATATTTCGTGCGCGCGGAAGACAGTGAGTAGACAGACATAAACAGTTGCAAAGACACTGTTTTCGTCTTCTGCAACCGGACGCAAAGGGCGTTCTTAAAGAACGCCCCTAAAAAAAAAAAAAATGTCATTTTTTTAAACTAAAAGAAAATGTGCACAGTGCACCATTTTTTCCGGACAACACAGGCATTTTCCGTTCTTCTGGACAGTGTCCCTTAATTCTGGACAGTTGACAACCCTAATATATATATATATATATATATATATATATATATATATTTATATTTACGCATATGTACACACACATATACATATATATATATATATATATATATATATATATATATGTATGTATCTATGTATATATAATATATATATATGTATATATATGCATATATATTGGTCTAGGACTCTTGCACAAATGCACTTTTTATCGAATTGCGAATGGGCGGGCACACTTGCGCAAAAATGCTTTTCACTGAAGCAGCATTTTTGCATAAGCATGCCTGTTGTGCCGGTCGTACTATGATGTGGATAAGGGAAAATTCCCTTTTCCCCACTGTAGTACGATCTCGGAGTGAGAATATTATAGTAGCGGGGTGTCGGGGGTGCCCCCTGCTTAAGCGTAGATTTAAATTTATTTATTTTTTTAACATACTTTAGCAAAAGTGCTTTTTTGGTGAAAGCACTTTAGTTGAAGTGTGTTCGGTGATAGTGGATTCAGACTGTTGAACTTTCGTTCAACAGTCCTATATCCATATATGTATCTATATGTATATATATATATATATATATATATATATATATGTGTGTGTGTGTGTGTATATATATATATATATATATATATATATATATATATATATATATATATATATGCGTGTAGATATAAAACTACATTCTGTTGTAATTGATAGATGTATCAGTTGTAATTAATAGATTTATTATAGTCTTTTATTAACTGTTTTACATCTTGCATGTCTCATGCCTTCTCTCCTTCTAGCCTTTTTTCCCTTTCTACTAAGCCTTTAGTAGTGTGTTTACCATTGTTGATGTCTTCCTTTTTTCTAATTAGGGAATTCCTGTTTCCACTGCTAGCATTTGTTTTGCTTGAATTTTCTTATCTATGATTTTCTGTTTGTGTCTGGCAGTCATGTCCGACAAGAAAAAGTATGGGCATAATACCTGCAACTCAGACGCCTATTCAGAATGTGTCTGCTGTCTTAGAGCAGGGCATCTGGATGTGGAATGTGAGATTTGTGCAGATTCAATCCAGGACATTATTTGAACATAGTGTCACAAAAGGAGTTACTGCCAACCCAGCTTTCTGGAATTTTGTAAATAGTTATATGTCATCTGTAAATATTAACATGATTTATATAGAAATGTAACAAAAGGAGATACTGCCAGCACAGCTGTCTGGAATTTTGTAAATGGTTATGTGTCATTCTTAAATGTCAACATGATTCATATGCTTGTGTTACAAATGTATTAGAACTGTATGTTATGTGTATATCAAACTGCTGGTACAGAATCATGTGTTGTAAAGGTGTTTTACAAAGTAGAAATATTTTATTAAGTACTGAGCTAAAATGTAGCCACAGCATGCCCTACTGGAATAGAACAGAAATGTACCTGCACTATTGTAACTGTTTAGATGTATATATATTTAAACAATGGAAGCTGCAACAGAAGAAGTTAACTTTAGAAAAATAGTTGAAATTAAATTACTTTATGGCTGGGCCATAAAGACGATGTTTTCCTTCAGATGTTCTTCATCTCACATTGCTGCAGTCATAACCTGTGGGTAGTCCGCTGTCCTCGGTCGGCCCGAATACCAAAGTGTTAGGCTGGCGTCGGTCATGGTCGCTTAGATCTGACGTCAGTACACCGTGGTACTAAAGCGCATGACCGACGCCATATCCTCAGTTTTTCTTGCCGCATGGTCCGAAGCAGAAGCAGCGTTTGCAAGTGCCGTTCGGCGTCCTGAAATTTTCGTATTCTGAGTTTCAGACCGAAGACCAAGTTGGGCTAAGTACCCCGTTGGGGAATATTTTTGTCTTTTCTTGCCTCAGTTAAATCCGGATGTCAGAAAAAGTAAATAATTGTATTTCTTGTGGGAAGCAGATACCTCATAGGGATTATCACTCTCTTTGTATTCCTTGCTTAGGGCCTGAGCACGACGTAGTCGGGTGTCGCTTTTGTGCTAGATTTAATAAGCGCACCATTAAACGCAGGTTAGATTGTGCTAGACTTGTCTTCGGTAAGCGGTGTAATTACAATATGCCGTCGGATCCTCCGACGCCCGCTACCGCTAAGAAGCGTAAAGAGAAAACGTTAAAGTCTAAGCAGGATGAGTCGTCCGTTATGGACGCCGGTTCTTTGGAAACTACGGTGGAATCTGTGGATCCAGCCGAGGTTTCAGCTGAATCTCAGGGGGAGCCCTTAATCTTGCAGGATGTGGCCTCTCAGGAGTCGGGTCAGGCTGAGGGGGCCTCTCAGGTCTCTGTAGTCCCTTCTTTGCATAAGGATTGGAGCATTCCTCAGATTACTCTTGAGTCTTCGGCTGAGGACATTCAGGATTTTCCTCCTTATTCTGATTCAGATGCAGAGGATTCATGTCCTTCTGCTTCCCCTCCAGAGGATTTTTCTTTTTCTGAAACCCTGCATTCCATGAGGGAGCATTTTAAGTGGGAAGGTCAGGATTTCTCAGATTCTCGAAAGAGGCTTAGGGAATTTTTATTTTTACCACAGCATAGGCCTTTGGCTATTCCCCCTGTTTTGGATGTTGTACAGGATGTTTTCACTGAAGCTTCCCTTAATCCTGATTCTTTACCTCCTGCCCCTGTTAAACCAGACAGGTATTACAGAGTGCCAGAGGCTCATAAATATTTGTATAAGAGCCCAAGAGCTGACCCGGAGACTATTAGCCAGGGACCTAAGGGTGTCAGGGCTTCTATTGTGAAGAATCCAGTTCCTCTGGATAAAGATTCTAGAGCTTTGGATAGGTGGGGAAAGAAAGTGTATACCTCTTCCACTCTAGCGATGAGGCTTTGAATTGCCAGTTTCATATGCTGAAGTACCAGAATTTTCTCTTAAGTCAGTTAAAATCTAAGGTAGATGCTTTGGCAGAGGGTATTGAGTGTAAAGAATTGCAAGATTTAGTTCATGCCTCTGATCAGGTGGGTAAGCATTCTTTGCAGTGTGGTTTTGATGCTCTTCAGGCTTCCTCCAGGGTGGCTGCCACTGGATCAGTTATTCGTAGGCACGCCTGGCTTAAGGATCAGAATTTGTCAGAGCATGTTAAAGCTCGAATTTTGGATGCTCCCCTTCAATCTGAAGTTCTGTTTGGTTCTCCTGTGGAGTCAGTTTTGAAGAAAATGGAAGACAAGGCTAAGTCCATGCAGACAGTTAAGGAATTTTTACAGGTACAGCCCCCTAAATTTAGCAGAAATTGGCCGGCTAAGGGATGGGCTTACCCTTCTTCTGATTTACAGTCTAGGGGCAGATCTAGACGTGGTAGGGGCAGAGCTTATGCTCAGGGTTCTTTCAGACCGAGGACGTGGAGTTCCCCTGCACTATCTTCAGGTGAGGGTAGGGGTCAGCCTTTTCGTAAACAGACCAAATGACCTGTATCTTCAGCTGCCAGATCCCTCCTGTCTGGCAGCTCCTCTGCGAGGAAAGCTGGCACTTTTCAGGCAAAATTGGCTTTTAGTCACCCAGGACAAATGGGTGTTGGACATTATAGATCGAGGCTACAAGTTTTATTTTCACACCTTGCCTCCTTTCAAAGGCATGCCAGGCGTTCCTCCTCAGCAAAAGGTGGAGGCTCACAAACAGATTTCTTTACTTCTGAAAATGGGGGCTATCCAGGAGGTCCCTCCGTCAGAAGAGGGCCTAGGATTTTATTCTCGCCTGTTTCTTGTACCAAAGAAAGGAAACACTTGGAGGCCAATTCTGGATTTGTCTATTCTCAACACATACTTGGACATTCCAAAATTCAAGATGTTAACTTTGCAACAACTTCTGCCTCTGCTAGGCAAAGATCACTGGATGGTAACTCTGGATCTCAAAGAGGCTTATCTTCACATTCGCTGCAGGAGGTTCCTGCGTTTTCGGGCTGGGACTTTACATTATCAGTTCTCTGCATTGCCCTTTGGCTTATCTACTGCGCCCAGGGTGTTCACAAAGGTCCTGGCTCCGGTGATAGCCTTCTTAAGATTAAGGGGAATACAAATTTATCCTTATTTGGACAATTGCCTGATTCTTGCTCATGACAAAGTCAAGTTACTTCACCATCTACAGTATGTTATGGCAGTGTTAAGGTGCCTAGGGTATTCTGTGAACGAAACAAAGTCCAGTCTAGTACCCTCTTAGGACATGTGCTTTCTGGGTGTGAGACTGAATACAGCCTCTCAGATGGCGTTTTTGACCCCGGACAAACAAAGAAATCTTACCCTTTACTTCCAACAATTGTCTCTACGGTCCAGGCTGACCGCAAGGACAGTCCTTCAAGCCTTGAGGTTCATGGCATCTTGTATTCTGGTGCTTCCCAATGCCAAACTGCATATGAGGAAGCTACAATGGTATCTCAAAAGCGTATGGACTCAACACTGCCACAATTTGGACACTGTCATTCAGATAATACCTTGCATTCAAAGAGAATTTTTGTGGTGGGCTCGGGAATGTCACCTAAACAAGGGACTCTCTGTGACCTGACCAGAGGTGAGTCAGATCTTAACGACAGATGCCTCAGACATGGCTTGGGGAGCACACTTCAATGGAAAATGGGTTCAAGACATGTGGCCTGCCAGACTTCAATATTTGCATATCAACATGAAGGAGATGTTAGCAGTCCAATTTGCATTGATGGCCTTCAAGGATCTACTTCACCCAGGACAAGTGTTGATTCAAACAGACAACACAACAGTCATGTGGTACATCAACAAGCAAGGGGGAACCCATTCGTACCCTCTTTGCAGACAAGCTATAATTTTGTGGGAGACTGCTCTCAGTTTGCACCTCACTCTTCAGGCAAGGTTTCTGCCAGGAGCAAAGAACTCCTTAGCAGATGTTTTGAGCAGACAGATGGTGGATCCCCACGAGTGGAAATTGGATCCTCATGTATTTCAACAGTTGACAGTGGCTTGGGGGACTCCAGACATAGATCTGTTCGCTTCTCCACTAAATTTCCAACTGCCAAAGTTTTGCACAAAGATGTTTCACCCAAAAGCTTGGAAAGTGGATGCTCTATCATTCAGTTGGAACAACCTTCACGTCTATGCCTTTCCTCCTCTGCCTCTCCTTCCCAAGGTGCTCTTGAAGGTCAGACAGGACAAGCCCTGCATGATTCTCATAGCTCCAGATTGGCCACGTCAGCACTGGTACCCTCTGCTGAGGAGTTTAGTACGGGAGCCTCCTTGGCCTTTGCCATCAATTCCACACCTTTTGTCCCAGGCAAGCAATCATTTCCTCAATGTCAGGATACAGTCCCTGCACCTGACAGCCTGGCGTATTCTGTTCTAGACCCTGGGGGGTCGCAGCTTCCTCAACCGATGGTGTCCCCGGCTGTGTGCTCCACGAACTCAATGAGGAATTAAACCCACAGCTAGGACAGCTGTTTAATCAAAGTCTTACCTCTGGATACGTACCCAGGGAGTGGCGCACTGCAACTGTGGTCCCACTTCACAAAGGCGGTGCCTCCACAGACCCTGGAAATTACCGGCCCATTAGCTTGACAAGCCTTATCTGCAAAGCCATGGAGAGGATCATAATGGACCTCATAAATAAAGACATAGGGAATTTGCAGATTTTGGATCCAACCCAGTTTGGCTTTGTCAAAGGCAGATCATGCCTTTTAAACTTGGTTGACTTTTTCGAAACAGTCACCAAAGCCATTGATGAGGGAAAGGCAGTCCATACAGCCTACCTCGATCTGGCTAAGGCCTTCGATACAATACCCCACTCGGGTATCATTGAAAAACTCATCAGCTTAAATGTTAACCCATACATCACAAGATGGGTTGCAAACTGGCTGAGTGACAGAACCCACAGGGTCAGAGTTGCTGGCGCCATGTCAGACTCAAAGCCTGTCACAAGTGGTGTCCCACAGGGCTCAGTCCTGGGCCCACTCTTGTTTGGCATCTACTTTTCCAGTACAAGCAAACACAGGAGGGTTATGGCTGACAAAGTTTGCAGATGACTGCAAACTGGGCCATAGTAGAAAACACATCTGACACAGATATCCTTCAGAAGGGTCTCAAAGAAACGGATAACTGGTGCCAGAGCCACGGCCTAAAGTTAAATGCCAAAAAAATGCATAGTCATACCCTTCGGGAAAAACAAGGTTACCCCTAGCTACCAAATAGGTGGCAATCCACTGAGCACAGAAGAAGTTATCAGGGACCTGGGGACCCAGGTTGATAGTAGTCTGTCATTCGACACCCATGTAGCTAAAGTAGTTAGGAAGTCCTTCTACATTGCCCACCTTATCATGAAGGGATTCTCATCTAGATCAAGGGAGGTCATAGTCTCCTTTACTCATCACTCATCAGACCAATGATTGAGTACAATGCCCCATTCGGAATGTATCTGACCCGACACTTGCAGCAGCTGGAGAGGCCACAAAAGTTCCTCACCAAAAGGATAAAGGGTCTCAAAAATCTGTCCTATGCTGCCCGACTGAAAGAACTCCAGCTCTATTCAGTCGCCACCGCTTGCTCAGAGGTGACCTTTGCCTAACATACAAGGCCATGTCAAACCCAGATTTGATGAATATGCTTCACCTCAAAAATCTAGATCCATCAGAGCCACAAGGGCGGGAGACTTAAACCTCGACACGGCTATTAATAGGACGTGCTGGAGAGATAGATTCATCACCCAAAGACTCCCTATGCTGTGGAACAAAATCCCGGTACATGTGAGGCAGAGCACCTCGCTGGCCTTGTTCAAGAGAAATCTTGACCAATGGATGGGAGATCGCAGATATACCCCAGGAATTACCTCAGTGTCACTGCTCGACAGAGGCACAGCAAAATAATGGGTATAGTTCCCCATACTAAAGGGGTGGCGTAAGCCACAAAACAATGGGCTAGGCTTATAAATGCCCTCGGGCAGATAGCCTAGTATGAACCTATGAACCTATGAACAAGTTTTGAATGTCATTTTGGAGGCCAGACGGCCTAGTACAAGGAAAGTTTATGCTGATAAATAGAGGAGATTTTTTCTTTGGAGCAAAGCAAAGAGCTTTGATGTTTCAGTGCCTAATTTGAGTGTTTCACTTCAGTATCTTACAGAATTATTGGACAAGGGTTTGTCTTTCTCCTCTGTAAAAGTTCATGCTGCAGCCATTTCTGCTCACTATGACTGTGACCCACCATTATTCTCTCATCCTTTGTTTAAGCAATTTCTTAGAGGGGCAAAGAACATAAGACCCCCACGTAGAGCTCCTACTCCTTCCTGGGATCTCAATTTTGTGTTGGAAAAACTCACTTTACCTCCTTTTGAACCTGCAGCTACATCTGAGTTGAAGTTTTTGTCTTGGAAGACTGCTTTTTTGTTGGCCATTACGTCTGCTAGAAGGGTATCTGAATTACAGGCTCTAATGGCAGTTGAACCCTTCCTGATATTTCATAAGGATAGGGTATCCCTGCGTACTAACCCTACTTTTATGCCTAAAGTTGTTTCAAATGTGGCTTTAAACCAATCTATTCATTTGCCTACATTTTTTGCTGATCCCCAAAATAAAGGGGAAAAAATTTGCACTCTTTGGATATTCACAGGCAGTTACGTTATTATTGGAGCAGAACTAAAGGGTTCAGGCAGTCTCAACAATTATTCATTTCTTTTGCCTTGGGTTCACAGGGAAATCCTGTTTCAAAACAAACTATTTCTAAGTGGATTGGCCATTGTATTGCTTTTTGTTATTCTCATCATGGTAAGGAGGTTCCGGCTGGAATCAGACCTCATTCCACTAGAGCGACTGCCACTTCTACTGCTTTTTTAAGGGGAGTAGCTACTAAGGATATTTTGGAGGCAGCTACTTGGAGTTCAGTGCACACTTTTTCTAAACATTACCATCTCCCTCTTTATTCCAAATCTAGGGCTGGGTTTGCCACTGCAGTTTTACAGGGCATGTTAGCAGCTCCTAATGCTATCTGATTTCACCAACCTCCCTTTACCTTTGCTTTGGGATTCTACCCACAGGTTATGACTGCAGCAATGTGAGATGAAGAACATAGTACAGTTTTGTACCTACCATAAATGTAGATGTTCGAAGATCCACATTGCTGCAGTCCAATTTTCCCTCCCTCCTTCCCCTCTGTAGTTTGGGGTGACTGTGTGGTTTGTGGTGTACCTATTGTTGCTATTTTGGTGATTGGGTATTTTTCTATTTTTGGCTATGGCCTTTCTTTTTAAGGCCTTCTGACATCTGGGGCAAGAAAGACTGAGGATATGGCGTCGGTCATGCGCTTTAGTACCACGGTGTACTGACGTCAGATCTAAGCGACCATGACCAACGCCAGCCTAACACTTTGGTATTCGGGCCGACCGAGGACAGCGGACTACCCACAGGTTATGACTGCAGCAATGTGGATCTTCGAACATCTACATTTATGGTAGGTACAAAACTGTACTTTTCAGTGCAACAGTGCAACAGGAGACATACTGTCTGTACTAGAGAAGTTTTTGTATTGTCTTTCAATGTGGAGGAATGTAAATTATTTTACGACTTTACCAAAAGATCTGAGGTCTATGTATTTTCCCAGGTAGATGCTAAATGCTGCCAGCTGCGTCAGTGGTTGTTTTACCTGAGATAGTCAGATGACAAGAAGTGATATCATCCTGCAAGCTATCCCAGCAGTAATATTTGAAGTATTAATTTAAGAACTCTCTGAGAGAGAGATTGATGAGTGTTCTATATTTTGTCTTTGACCTGACAAGAAGATCCATTCACCACACATCTGTCTGTCTTGCTGTGTAAGCAAGTCTAGGGAACAGTATAATTCTCTTAATTCAGTCAGGAATATAGTGAAGTATAGTTTAGATGTTTTCTTTATTTATATGAGACTGTCCTGCAACGTTGTTTTAAATGCTTCCTGTGATTTTGAACTCTGATGTAACTGTGATTATATGCTGAGTATTTCCTTGTTCTTTTACTATTTATTATTAAATGTCTTTAAACCTTTCATTGTGGCTGATATTTGTGAGACATATTTTGAGTTCTGAGAGTACTTGCATATTTATTTGGTGACACTGTGTAGGCCACTCTTAATAGCCTTGCTCTTGGTCAACCTACCATTTGTATTGATAGTAACATTACACAGTAAGATTGGACACCCTTTGTTAAGGCCCTTAAACTAGCTGATAAAGAGTTGGCTGGAGGCAGTAATAACTACCTTATAGTCTGGGCAGAAGGAGCATAGCAAGTAAACCTGTGCCAGCCTTTCCCAGGTGTGTGTGTGTGTGTGTGTGTGTGTGTGTGTGTGTGTGTGTGTGTGTGTGTGTGTGTGTGTGTGTGTGTGTGTGTCAGCTACTTGGGCAGGGGCATGAAGCACTGGTTGGACAGAGAGGATGCTGGAGGTCTTGGCTTGGCCACTCAGCTGAGATCTCACGTCTGTAGCTATGCCAGTGGGGAGTCGTATTGGGGATCTGGAGAAAGAGGAAGAAACCAGCCCCGGATTGACTGTGGTCTCTGTGTGCTGTTAAGGGAAATTGCACTTGATGCAGAGAGCTGCATCTGGAAGTACTGTGAGTGTACTTGTCATCCTCCTAATGTACGTCCCCCACTGGTGCTAGTGGTGAGGATTGAGGCTCCTTGATTACTGGTCCAGTGGTGGAGCATCACACACACAAACAAGTTGGAGCTGAAAGGATTACTGCCTTCATCCTCCTGTTCAGTGTCTGGAGCTTCACCCTTCACTAAGAAGCTGGTGGCGAAATCTAAAGGGGAAACAGTAGAACAACTAGGAAAGAAATCTAAGGAGACAAGGAAGCACTCCCCCAACTACTTTCCTCATTCAGCTTGAGGGGTTGGCTCCTCCTACAAAAGTTGCCAGAACTTTGGGTCTCTCCACTTCTTCGGATCTGATTTTATCCTCTTCAAAGTCTTTGACATCTCCTGTCTGCAGAAGTTTTACATCATAGCTGATACCATTGAGGTTGCACTCCTCCTTTTTGCAGGAGGCACCACATAGAGCAACTAGACCTCCATCCACCTCGTCATCCTTCAGGTGTACCTGGAGCCTTTCTGGAGCTTATGTGGACAGAATGATAAGAACATTTCTCATGACCCAAATTCATTTGGGAGTTATCCGTGCTCCGTCTCCCATTGGACCTTTAAGCTTTGTTTCATCCCAGACAGCATTGGCTACGCCTACTCTGATCCACCACTCAGCTTTGGAGCATTGCACTGGGAATTTCTGAGTTTGTCTGTGTCTGATCTGAAGACTTGACCTTTGTTGACTCTGACACTTTCTATGATCCACCCGATCCTGATGATTTCAGAGCTGGAGGGATCTCGGAGTTGTAGCTTTGATGCTGGCTCTGGGGGTGGGGGTTCAACTCTAAGGTTGAGGGAGCCTTCCCCTCCCTTTGGGACTTTGATGTTAGACAGCTCTGCTTTGACTCCTGCTTCAAGGCACAGTCATGGGGATTCCCTGAGCTGCCCTCATTAAGTAGATTTGGCTTCTACTAAGGTGGTTTTGGGCTGTCCCATGGTTTCTGCATTTGATGCAATGGAGAGAGCTTTATCTGTTTTAGGGGATAGGACATCATTGCCCCTCTTGGGTCCTCCCCCTTCACAACTGATTGTCCTGGGTTCTGAGTCTGGTCATTCAGCCCCATCTGGACAAGCCAGTCCATCCACCCTTATGAAAGTTCCTCACAAGTGTACATGTCAGAGGAGGCATGTCAATTCCCAACAGGAATCCTTGACAGAAGACACAGACTTAGATGAAGGGGAGGGGTCCCCCAGATAACCAACACCTTGAGAACATCTTGTTCAGGGAGATTCTTTTTTTTACTAAAATAAATTTTTATTAAAATTTTTTCCATATCTTCAAATAGATTGAACCATAAATAGTGAAACATAAAATAATATAACATAATCAACTTTGTTCAGGGAGATTCTTGAGTTTTTTGAGACAGAAAAGTGGTTGGTCTTTCGAAGCCCCTTCCAAAGGAGGAGTCACTGTTTCCAGAGGCTTTCAGAACCTGCTCGACTACATTCTGGATAGTATCCTCAGGTGATGAAATGATGGACCTCATTTCTTGTTGGCAAAGAAGGATCCAGAACCCATCCCTAGGAAGCTAGACAAGTATCTTGTTGTGCCTATGGACAGTGCTCACCGGAGTAGGGGTCCATTGGTTAATATTATAGTGGCTGCTTCACCCACCAAAAAGGAATTAACTGAGGAAAGTCCTTCTGTCCATTCCCCTAACAGAAAGTCTAAGGCTTTGGACAAGTTCTGGAAGTGAGTCTATTCCTCTGTGACATTTGCCCTTTGGTCATTGAATTATTTGGCACACATTACAAGGTTTCAGAAGGCTTTGACTAAGGAACTTTCCAAGTCCCTCTCTGAGTCCATGTCTGCAAAGGAAAAAGAGACTCTCTTCACAAATGACCACCCTTCAGTTCCTATCAGATGCCTCCATGCAGCTGATTTCTCATGTCACTGAGGGTGTTTACAGAGCTGCCGGTTCAGGCACAGCTGTAAGGTAACATGCCTGGATGCACCTTTGTGATTTTGTGGAGCCATTCAAGACAGTGTTCATTAATGTACCCCTTGATGGATGTATCTTATTTAGCCTTAAAGTTAAGGACAGTCTCTCCAGTATTCAGCAAGCTAGGAAAACTCTATCCACTATAGGAATATGGTTTTCTACTCCTCAGAAGACCTACTTTCTCATGGAACCAAAAAGGTGATAGAAAGATGTGGTTTTGAAAATCCCAAGTTTTTTCCCAGGATTCCTATAGTGATAGGTCTTCCTGCAGCCTTGGTTTTGCAGGCCTCCTCTGTGCCATGGGGGAGGGATCTCCAGTAGCAGACCTCACCGATGGTGCAGAGGAGGCCTGCAAAACCAAATCTTCAGAGGTCCCTTCTCTGAAATACCTTATCAGTGCTCCTGAAGGGTTGCCCAACTGGTGCACTCTGGAGTCAAGGGGACACATGTCTCTGCACCCAGAAGCCTGGATGTCCATCAGCAAAGAGATCTGGATTCATATTGTTATCCACACAGGCTACTACATTCCATCTTCCCATTTTCCACCCAAAATATCAAAGAAGATACACAATGTGCCACCCCATCAAAGAAAGGATGCAACCCAAGAAATACAAAAGCTGCTAACAAAAAGAGTAATGCAAGAGGTCCCATTAGACAAGCAAAGATTCAGGACTTATTCAAGACTCTTTTTGGTGCCAAAGAAAACCAGGGACCTCAGGCCAATAGTAGACCTAATTCACTTAAAACAGTTTTGTCAAACGCTGAAAGTTCTGAATGGTTGCTGTTCAGTCCATTCTCCCTCTACTATAGAAGAATGATTAGATGTGCTCAGTAGATCTCCAGGATGTGTACTTTCACATGAAAATAGACTGATGGTCCAGGAGATACCTTTGCTTCCATCTGAGAGTCAGTCATTTTCAGTTCAGAGCCCTGTCCTTTGGTGCAAGCACATTTCCCCATGTGTTCACCAAGTGTCTGGCAGTGGTGGCAGCTCACTTGAGATTGATGGGATTCTGGATGTTTCCTTAGCTCTTCGACTGGCTCCTCACCGCTTCCACCAGTTATTTACTGACACATGCCAAGTACTACATACTCCACCTATGTCTATACTTGGGCATCACAGTCAACTAGAAAAAAAAATCTCATCTCTCCCCCACTCAAGTTCTGGAATTCATAGATACTTACCTGGATACAGTTTCCCAGATTGCAAGACTGCCTAAATATGGACTATCTACATTTCAACATTAGGTGGTGCATCTATCGACTCTTCAATCACCACTGGACCACTGGATCAGAGTGGTTCTTCAGCTTTTCAGTCCAGTGATGACCTCCATAACCCTTATGCCTCTAGCAAGATATTAAATGAGGGTTCTGCAGTGGACACTGGCAGTCCAGTTGTCTATGAATCGACACCCCCATGACCTTTCCCATTTGAATGATAAAGATCTGCAAGAAATATGTCTCCTGGTGGAGTCATGCAACAAATGTCTTTCAGGGCTGTTCCTTTGTTCTACCCATGCCAAAAGCCATGGTGACCATGGACATTTCTCAGCTGGGTTGGTTGGGGGATACTACTTGGGACAGACAGTTCAAGGCACATAGTTCCCCTTAGAGGCCAATCTTCAAATCAGTGTTCTAGAGATGAGAGCAGTCCTTCTAGCATTGCAGACCACTAGGAATGATTGTTATACAGACAGACAAAATGCCAGTGATCTGTTACATCAGCAAGCAGGGGGACATCCACTCTTACCCTTTGTGTTGAGAGACAGTGATGGTGTGGCTATGGGTAATCTCTTCCAGATGCTTTCTTTTGCAGTGCACATTCCAGGGAAGTCCCAATATTTTAGCAGACAGACTGAGCAGATCTATTGTATTCCCTCACAAGTAGTCTCTCAATCCATCAGTGTCCAGAGTTTCCACCATTGGGTCAGCCATGCTGCAATCTGTTCACTTCTGCCCACAATTTCAAATGCAACAGGTATTTTGCCCTATTCCCCTGGTGGGGGAGTCACCGAGAGATGCTGTGATTCATGACTGCCCTCCCCATCTCCTTTTTTTGCTCATCCCCCTTCTCCCCACATATCTAAGCATCTACAAAAAGCATCTCAATGGAGGAGTAAGGTGATTCTCATTGGCCCCATTCTGGCCCTGACAAATGTGATTTCCCTTCCTTTGGCCTCACCTAATATGCCTTCCTTGGGTTCTGGATCCTTCTCAGGATCTTCTATCTCACCCATTTTGATTATCTTATCTAGGCATGCAAGCCCTCAAGTTAACTACATGTGTTTCCTCTTCCCATAATGGCTAGACAGTCCAGGCCTTCTTCCCAAATTTTGCAGATACTTACAGCTTCCCAAAAGGATTCTTCTAGAAAAATATACAAGAACAAATGGAAAAAAATTCTGTTTGGGACAATCAGAGACACTTGGATACCTTTTCAGAAAACATTCCAGCTGTCCTAGATTTTCTGACTTCCATTTTCCATAGTGGGGCAAGTTACTCCACAATTAAGGTACAACTGACTGTGATTTCTAATTATGATATTGGTAAAGACCATTCATCTTTGGCATCCCTCACACCATGGAAAGTTTTCCTCAAAGGTACATTTTTATTTAGACCATCTGTCAAGGATCCCACATCTCCATTGGATTTGGCAGTTCTCCTCCAGGCCTTGACTCAGGCTCCCATTGAACTCACAACAAAAGCTGAATTAAAATGTTTGTATTGGAAGACAATTTTTCTAGTCATCATTTCATCTGGCAGGTGAATGTGTGAACTCCAGGCATTGTCTTGCAAGCCACCTTACCTTATATTTTATAAAGAGAAAGTTTCTCTTCACATTAATAGGTTCATAGGTTGGTACTGGGCTATCTGCCCGAAGGCATATATTAGCCCAGCCATGTTGTGCGGTATTCACTGCCCCTTTAGTAGTTCCCTAGACCCTTGTACTAGCAGCTAGTACCCTTGGCCTGTATCTAGTAGTGCTGTTGGTGTGATCCCCGGTGTGAACTTTCTGTTACCCATACACTCATCAAGGTTCCTCTTGAAGAATGATAGTGAGGGGCTCTGGATTATGTAGATCGGGACGCTGTTCCATAGTAAGGGAAGTCTTTGCGAAGGGAATCTATCCCTCCAGCATCCTTCCTTTCTCCCAAAAGTTGCATCAGAATTTGCCCATAATCAATCCATTAATCTGCCAGCTTTCTTTCCAAACCTTTCTAATAAAGGAGAATATATGCTTCATTTGTTGGATATTGACAGGCAACTGAAATTCTATCTCTATAGCAAAAAGAATTTCAGAAAAAATCTGATCAGTTGTTTATTTCCTTCTCAAAGGCCAAATTGGGAAAGTATGTGTCTAATGTCACTTTAGCTATGTTTCTCACTGATTGCATTTCCTACATTAATAAGCAAAAAGATTTGACATTACCAGGACTGCCACAAGCTCATTCCACAAGGTTATTTTCCACCACCTTCACTTTCTTATCAAGAATTCATATAGATGACATTTGTGCTGCTGCTCCATGGTCCAGTGCACTTCAGAATATCATTCCATGAGACCACCCTAGGTTTTTATTAGCTAGGGACTCTGTCTCAGTGGTTGAGGAATGGACAAAAAAGACTACATCAGATACAAAAGTTATGTACTCACCATAATAATGCATCTGTGTTGTCTGTTTTCATCCTTCCTCAGCCTCCCCTCCCTCCAAGCTCCTTTCCATTGGTGAAAGAGACTGTTATATTTGCCTGGTATGACCTGAATGCATGTCCTTTTGGACTTTTTCCTGTCTGAGCTCCGTATACCTTTGCTTTTATGATTTGAGACTTCTATTCTACATACCTATAGGTCTGTTTCCACATCTTAATATTAAGGGGCAAACTCAATCTGAGGTAATGTGGGGTTTAGGGGATTATGGGTAAGGGGAGGAGCTTGAGACACAGCTCCATAGTCTGAGAAGTGACCAAGGTTGGATCCAAGGTCAGATCAGAAACCCAGTGGTTAAAGAAGGACAGAAACAAACAACACACATGCATTGTTATGGTGAGTAAATAACTTCTGTTTAGTCAAGGGTATAAAAGAAAATATGATATTAAACAGCAATAGTCCTAAGACCAACTCTTGAAGCACACCAGTTTTTATTTTAGCCTAGTTAGAAAAGTGGCTGTTAAACCTTCACTCTTAGTTGTCTACCACTGAGCCTGCTTGCTGTCCAGATCACAATAAAAGTATTAACAGAAAGTTGGTTCATTAAATTAGCAATTATCATGTGGTTGATAGTATCAAAACTTTAGTCAGATCAAGATAAACCACACCCACATGAATGCCAAAACCCATAGTTTTCATAATTAGTTCATAAAAGACCACTAAGTTTGTAAAAGTGGAACTTTTTTAATGAAACAATGCTGACACAAATCTGTTAAGTGGCCCATTTTTAATATCCGCTTCTAGAACTGCTAACAAACATCTAAAAAAAATCCCTACTAAGAAATCTGTAGTTGGAAATCTTTTTTAAACTATGTTGTCTGTTTTTCAGTTGCATGGAACAAAGCATTCTGTTAGTATTAAATAATGTGAGTGTAGTAGTGATATCTTTAGCTGTCTGTTTTAAAGTAATCCAGGGATATTATCAGGTCCTGGTCTACAGTCACTATTTATTTTGGGTAAAGATGCTGACACTGTGTCTGGAGAAATATGTGTAGTACTAAAAAATCCACAATCATATTTATTAGGAGCTAACGTCTTGAGGACCCTTTTGATGTCAGAGATTCTGGCACCTGAAATAAAACTCACTATAACCCTGTCATTATCCAGCTTTGTGAGTGATGAGTCATTGTGCCTAACAATAGAGTCATCTATCACTAAAACTCTTCTAATGCTGCTGTGGCTCAAGGTAGTCTATCATTCTGAAATAATGACAGCAGATACTTCTCAAAACTTCTTCCAAGTAAAGATGTTAGACTAAGTGGATGGTAATTGTTAACCACATCCTGTCTTCCCCCTTTGTAAACTGGTGCTAATTGTGCTGGCTTCTAGTAGTGTGGAATATTTCCATAAGTTAGTATAGTAAATAATCTAAGAGGTCCAAATAGTAAACTAATGAAATTCCCTGCAGGGCAATCTGATACTGTACTCGTACCTTCATGGAGGACTTCACCATCTCTTCTGTGATTACTTGGCAAGTCCAGTTGTTTTTGTCAGACACCTTAATAGTTCTGAAAGAGCTAACTGCTGGAAAGACCATTTCTGAAAAATATATGCTTAACATATTGGTATGACGCATGTGTCACTTATCACATCTGCTTTTATGGAAAAAAACAAATTGTCGAAACAAACATCTTTTCCTTTTGCATTACTCACATATTTGTAGAATTTCTTAATATTATAACTCCAAAGCCATTTTCATAGCTCAGTCTGGCCTCAAAGGGAATGGTTTCCATTGTTTATTCCTCACCTTTTGGAGGAAGCTCTCTACCTGTGTATACTCAGGACTTTCTTGTCCCACCTTTTGGGCAAATCCCATTCTGACCTTCAGTCTTTAAGTCCATTCACATGGTTTACCTTTCACCATTTGAAATATTGAGCTCCACTAGAGCGAGTTCCGGAAATAAAGCCAAACCCCACTAGTTGTGCAGGTTTGGGGTGGAGTTTGGCTTTAATGGCCTGAATTAGTCCATAACAGACCTGAAAAGGAAAAATGTCATGGGCATTCAAAACTACCATATAGCTGAAACACCTAGGCAAGACACTGATTTTGAATATTCAGATCAGGTTTCCATTTCTTCTGATTCCTCTTTTGATCAGGAATTTTCTGTTGCACCCTATGAGGATTCTGATGCAGAGGAATCCATCCCATCTGCATCTCCTCCTGAGTATTGCTCTTTTGGAGAGACTTTGCATACTTTAAAGGAACATTTTCACTGGGAGAGTCAGGACTTCTCTGAATCAAAAAAGAGGCTTAGGGATTTCCTTCTTCTTCCTCAGCATACCTCCTGTATTAGACATTGTTGATGATGTGTTCTCTGAATCAAGCATGGCTCCTGATTCCCTGCCTCCGGCTCCTAGTAAGCCAGACAGATAGTACAGGGTTCCTGACTCCCACAAATTTCTTTTCAAAAATCCTGCTGTTGATCCTGAAACTATTTCTCAGGGTCCCAAGGGTGTTAAGGCTTCTACAGCCAAAAATCCTACCCCTTCTGATAGAGATTCCAGGGCGCTGGATAGATGGGGTAAGAAGGTTTATACGTCTGCAACCTTGGCAATCAGGGCTTTAAACTGCCAGTTTCGTATGCTTAAATATCAACAGCATGTTATGGGCTTACTGAAACAGAAAATGATGTTGATTTCTGATTGTGTGGAAAATAAAGAGTTACAGGATTTATTGCATTCAGCAGAACAGGTTGGAAAGCATACTTTGCAATGTGGTTTTGATTCTTTGGAGGCCTCTTGTAGGGCCGCCATTACTGGATCTGTGATTAGAAGGCATGCCTGGCCCAAGGAGCAAAATCTGCCTGATCATGTTAAAGCTAAATTGTTGGATGCCCCTTTGCAGCATGATACTCTGTTTGGTAATAAGGCAGAAGAGGTTTTAAAGAAAATGGAAGACAAAGCTAAATCTATGCAAACTGTAAAAGATTTCTTGCAAGTGCAGCCACCCAGGTTCAGTAGGCACTGGCCTACCAAAAAATTTGTCCTTTCCTGTGTCCAACAGAGCCACTCAGGGCAAACCCAGGCGCTCAAAAGGCTCCAGATATCAATCACAGGGTTCTTACAGGTCAAGGCAATGGGGTTCCTCCACCTCCAAATCTGGAGGAAACAAAGCACAACCCTACAGTAAGCAGTCTCAATGACTTTCCAATACCATCTCCAAGCACTTATCTTTTGGCAGCCCCCTTGGGGGGGAAACTTGCACTTCATGCTCAAAGTTGGCAGTTAATTACCCAGGACAAGTGGGTATTAAACATAGTATCCCATGGCTACAGATTTCATTTCCATACTTTGCCAATTCCAAATGGATGGCTGGATCTGCCACCAAACCAGTGGGCAGAGGCCCAGAAACAAGTCATGTTCCTCATGGATATGGGGGCTATTCAACCGGTAAAAGAAAAGGAAAAAGGGCAAGGTTTTTATTCAAGACTTTTCCTGGTACCCAGAAAAGACAATTCATGGCGTCCATTACTGGACTTATCGATTCTGAACACGTTCCTGGACATTCCAAAATTCAAAATGCTGACTTTACAACAGCTACTGCCTATGCTGGGCAAAAATGCTTGGTTAGTAACTCTAGACTTAAAAGAGGCATACCTGCATATCCCAATAAGGGAATCATGCAGAAGATACCTCCGCTTCAAAGCAGGTTTTTTGCATTACCAATTATCTGCACTGCCCTTTGGCTTATCTACTGCACCCAGGGTCTTTGCAAAGTGCCTGGCACCAGTAATTGCATTTTGCAGACAAAGAAACATTCAAATTTATCCTTATCTGGATGATTGTCTCATTCAAGCAGAGGACAAGGACACTCTTCTTCAACATCTGGCATTTGTAAAAAGTCTTCTAGCATGCCTAGGGTACACCATAAACGAAAATAAACCACAACTGGTACCCTCTCAAATAATTACATTCCTGGGTGCAAGCTTGAATACAACTGCCCAGATGGCCTACCTCACGCCAGACAAAGGCAACTGACAACATACTTCAAACAAATGGCAACAAAAACCAAGTTATCTGCAAGACAAATTCTGCAGACTTTGGGGTTCATGGCATCTTGCATTCTACTAATTCCATATGCGAGACTGCATATGAGGAAACTTCAGTGGTACCTAAAAAGTTTATGAAGTCAACATTGTCACAGCCTGGAAACAATGATTCCTCTCATTCCCTGCCTACAACAGGAGTTTCTTTGGTGGGCAGAGACATGTCACCAAAACAAGGGACTGTCATTCACTCTACCCCCTGCAACCCAAACCGTAACTACAGACGCATCAGACTATGCTTGGGGGGCCCACCTGGCAGGGAGATGCATTCAGGGCAAGTGGAGCCCAAACCAAATGCATCTGCATATCAACCAGAAAGAAATGCTAGCTGTTCAGAATGCTCTGACAGCCTTCAAAGACTTATTTCATTCAGGACAACTTCTGATAAAGACGGACAACACCACAGTTATGTGGTACATAAACAAGCAGGGGGGTACACATTCCTACCCCCTTTGCAGACTAGCCATGGCATTGTGGAACACAGCCTTGACTTACCAAATACATCTTCAAGCTCAATTCCTGCCAGGAAAGCAAAATACTCTGGCAGACGACCTAAGCAGAAATCTTATAGACCCGCACAAATGGAAACTGGATCTACAAATCTTCAGCATGTTAACCCAGAAATGGGGGAGCCCAGACATAGATCTATTTGTCTCTCCCCAAAATTATCAGTTGGACAAATTCTGCACAAGGACTCATCACAAAAAAGCATGGAAAGTGGATGCTCTATCCTTCAGCTGGAAAAACCTATCAGTCTATGCCTTTCCTCCTCTGCCTCTACTCTCCAAGGTCTTGCTAAATGTCAGACAGGAAAAACCAAAAATGATCCTAATTGCTCCAGACTGGCCTCGCGAGCACTGATACCCGCTTCTAAGGAATATGTCACACCTTCCTCCATGTTACTTGCCTCAAATACCTCATCTACGGTCTCAGCAGAACTATCAAATTCTGCACACTCAGCTCCAAACTCTGAATCTTGCAGCATGGCTAATCAACTAATTATTCAAACCACACCTCTCAGTAAATCTGTACTGGATGTCATTTTGGAAGCCAGAAGGCCTAGTACTAGAAAATCTTATGCTAATAAGTGGAAGAGATTCTGTGCTTGGAACCAAGCACAAGGAATAGGCACAGCAAAGCCCAATATTCCTCAGATTTTACAATACTTAAGTGAGATGCTTGACAAGGGCCTATCTTTTTCTTCAATAAAAATCCATGCCTCTGCCATCTCGACTCATCACAACACAGAGCCTCCCCTCTTTTCTCATCCACTACTTAAGCAATATCTTAGAGGGGCCAACAATTTAAGGCCTCCCAGGAGAACACCAACTCCTGCATGGGACCTCAATTTTGTGCTGGAAAAACTCACCCTGCCTCCTTTTGAGCCATCAGCTACTGCGGATATAAGATTTCTGTCTTGGAAAACAGCTTTTCTTTTTGCAGTCACTTCAGCAAGAAGGGTTTCAGAATTACAGGCTCTCATGGCAGTGGAGCCTTTCATTATATTTTACCCGGACAGGGTGGCCCTCAGGACCAAGCCTTCTTTTATGCCTAAAGTGGTATCCAGAGTGGCTCTTAACCAGACTATTCACCTGCCAACATTTTACCCAAATCCGCAGAAAGAACAAGGGGGAGCAGATTCTGCGTTCATTGGATATACATAGACAACTAAGATTCTACTTAAACAGGACCAAATCTCTAAGAAAGTCTGAGCAACTACTGGTAGCATTTGCTGCAGGATCAGAGGGGAAGGCTGTATCAAAGCAGACTATTTCTTAGTGGATAAGCCACTGCATTTGTTTCTGCTATTTGCACCATGGTAAACCTGTGCCCAAGGGGATCAGATCACATTCCACCAGGGCTGCCTCTACTTCAGCAGCTTTTCTCAGAGGGGTCCCAACCAAAGACATTCTAGAAGCTGCTACTTGGGGCTCTGTTCATACTTTCACAAAGCATGATCATTTACCTTTCTTTTCTAAATCCAGGGCAGGCTTTGCCACTGCAGTCCTGCAGGGCCTTATAGCTGCTCCTAATGCTGTTTAGTTCCATCCTCCCATCCATAGCTTTGGGATTCTACCCAAATGTAATGACTGCAGCAGTGAAACACGAAGAACATAGTACAGTTATGTACACTTACCATAAATGTAGATGTTCGAGTGTATTCACTGTTGCAGTCCGGGTTACCCACCCGCCATCCCCCATTCTATACCTTTTCTTTCCTTCACTATATTCAAAAGCCTTTGTGGTGTATTTGCTTTTAGTCGAAGGTAAAGTTTATGTTTCTAAAAGTGCATTCATATGTTTACTGTTTATTTATATATATTTTTGCTCCCCATTTGGGGGGCACCTGACATCTGGGGTAAGAAAAACTGAATAAAATGGCGTCAGCTGCATGTTTTATACCCCTGACGACCTGACGTCATGGAAGAGGAGACAGCAACCGATGCAGGACTCAAGACTTTGTTATTCAGGCCAACTGAGGGCAAACTGCCAGCAGATTACCCAAATGTAATGACTGCAACAGTGAAAACACTCTAACATCTACATTTATGGTAAGTGTACACAACTGTACTTTTCTTATCCATAGAGCTAAGTTGTGCTTGAATATGGACAGTGATGAACTTGTTTTATGTGGCTGAGGAGTCTGTTCCACAGCAGCGGTACCCTCTGTGAGATATACCTGTCCCTCCAAGACATTCTAGTGATGTTACAGAAGAGGTTTAGATCACTAGACCAGGTATTTCTGTTGCCATTTGACTTGCTAATGTGCAGTAAATCCATCAGTAATTGCTCAGAGGATGCCTTGTATGCCAGACACAGGTCTTATCTTAGGATACTAAGTATAGTGACAGGGCTTTGAGTTGGCCCATGGAGGACGTGTTGTTTTGGCCTGGTATCCTTTTAGTAAGGTATCTCTGTGGGCATTCCAGTTGTTGCATATGTGTGGACAGACACATGACAAAGTAGGCATTATATTTAATGATTTACAACAATAGACCCATATTGGTCAAAAGTCCAACATCTCTATAGTCTCCTTCCCCAGGTATTACTTCAATGGCAAATACCTCCTTCACACTATGATTTTACATAGGCAGCTGAGGTTTAGGTTAGTGAGACCAAATATGTGTTCAAGAATTTACAACTTTTCATTATTTTTTCAATTAAAAGGCTTGGTTCTAAAGTGTCTAAGGCAACTGGAAGCATTTCTCTGAGACTACATTATATTATGCTGTGTTGCAACAAATATAATTAGCTGCTTCGTAAAGTACAAAAGCTCAATCTTCTAAGCAGTTGCTTCCTCTTATCCCCCCCCCCCCCACCACAATTCAAACTTAGGTGATATTTCTGCAGCATCTTCTTGGTCTTCCATCAATATTTTCACAAGGCACTATAAGCTGAATGTAATATCCCATTCAAGATCTTCCTTTGGAGACATGGTAGTAATGGGTAATTCTAAAAGGAGAATGCCAGGAATACTAGTCTGTGCTCTGTCTTAATTTTATGTAGGATGGACCTCTTCTTACCAGATATGATTGCATAGTTAGCAAAATGATAGGTCCATTCTCCATAATCCCCCCCCCTTCTGATTTGGTCTAGAGGCTTGCAACATGCAATATAATTGAGATCTGGAGTAGAGCAGCACCTCAGTGCATTTTGAGATTGGAGGATGGACTGAAGCAACCAGGGAAGGTTTTAGGAGCCATTTTCTCTTGATGCCTGTACTAGCACTAGGTCTGTTGTTGCAAAGGATGGACCTGGTCATCCATATTTGTCATTATGGTAAATACATAACCTTCAGTTTTTTAATCACATTACTATTTTAGAGTGGTCTGTTACATTATTAATTCATAGTGTGCTATAGGATTATAAAATGGTTGTGGAAAGTATGGACGTTGTGCTATTCGACAAGTACAATGCATTCAATTCTTTGCTATGACATATTAGCAATGGAAATTAGTCATTCAAGTAAGTAAGATAAGATTAGCATTTAAAATGTATTATTGCACTTTCCATAGTAACAACAACATCGTAAATTAAATAATCAACCCTTAATGAAGGAAATAATGTCATTATAACCTATATAAATTTTTAGCGTTTATGAAAAAATGTGGTATTTTAACAACTAATTTTGTTGAATGCTACCCCTTGAAAATTTTCTTGAAGCTGAAAACTCATGGCAGGACATCATGGAGGACTGAACCCACAATGCCTCACTGCCTGCATTATTGTTTAAGATACTGTTTTACATGCTAAGTACAGCAACAGTGGAGTCATATCACAGTAAGAAAATGTGTCAGCTGTGTCTCACAGGTGGAACACTATACATTAAAATCAACTGATACAATGAAAAATCTCAGCCCACAAGGTAGAAAACGAGAAACTGTTTAACAGAAGGTGCAAAGGACTATGCGCTTTCGCCTTAGTATTCCAACAGGCTTTTTCAGAGTAATTTACGAAATGATAAAAACATTTTTAAATATCTTAACCAAAATGAGGCAACCAATCATTTTGACTTGCTGATTAGATTTAAAACCATGAAAGATTACTTCTTAAAGCCACATTGTACTACGTATAATACCCTATTACAATCTGAATTAAAAATGTATTTACAATAAACATTTTAGTTTAAATGCTGATGTACATTAAACTTCCTGATTAATAATTAAACAATATCAACACAAAAATCTAATATTGTATTAAATCGTAAGTGACTGTCCTGTAGGGCTAAATACTAGTTGCCCTCTGTTTTAAAATTGGCTTAATAGAGATGTTGTCATTGAGGCCTGGTGCAACCATGGCATTAAGTCTAAGTTGCCACCTGACCTCCTTTATCTCCACCTCTGTTTTAGCATCACCACCCCTTTCTTTAAATTAGATTCTATCTATCACAAAGAAAACAAACTTTTTAAAATTATTACATTCAACAGTTCATACAAGGCATTGTGTATATCCTTATTTTTAATGACACTAAGATGTTCTCCAATCCTGTCCCTGAGCCTAGGTGTAGTTTTTTCCCATGTAGAACCCAGGGCAGGATGTACATGTTGCCAAGTACACTACCACAGAGGAGTTGCAGTTGCATTTTCCTGGACATTTTAAAGAAAAATTACAACTAGCCACTGAGACATAGGGACCACCATTAATAAATTTGCAGTGTTTGCAAGCTCCACATTTTAACATTGTTGACCTTCTATTAAACAGTTTCTCGTTTTCTACCTTGTGGTTTGCGATTTTTTTATTTTTTCTTGTTTAGTGGTTTGTGCGTGCCTGTTGGCAGTTTCGTGTGGTTCAACTGATACAATGATCTGTTAGTGAAACCATAATGTAAGTAGCTGTTCATCTAAAGAAGTTTGTTGGTTTTGGTTACCCTGAATGCTTTGATATATGTAAATCAATGCTAGCACTCAAGATAACATAATTTTGAGGGTGTGGCCATAATTTAAAAATGAGTTGACAGTAAATTGGAAAGACGAAAAATAATTTCTTAATCTTGTTGTTTTCAAACCACTTGCAGTTTTAACATCAGGATTATATCCAGAAATTAACTGTAAGGCACAATTATATATGAAAAGTGTAACAATACACTTTAAGTAGCATGGGTTTTCTTTTTGAATAACTTTCTTACAGTGGAAAACCTAACAGTAAATGACACAGAAAATTAGTTTAAAGTCAGAAAAAGAATAAAGTTGAAGTGACTGAAAGACAGAAAGAAAACAAAAATATTTGGTGATGCAGACTAAGCAAGAGCTACATGTCTTCATGTTTCCTGTTCTGTGAATTGGCTTGAAGCCAGTTAACATATCTGTATGCTGAGATGATTTTACTTGAAATTGCACACATTAAGAAAAGAAAAACAGGAATTAGAGTGTACATTTATTGTTTATTCTGGTAGGGTCTCATATCCTCTGTTGACTTAAAGCCAGTGATGCTGGAATCTCCATCACCTGTGTATGAAGACAGCCACACCTTCTTATCAGTTCAAAGAACATTTGTCCAAGAAGTGATCACACCACCTTCTACAAGTATTCATGTATCTTTTCCAAAAGATGTAACCACTCACTCCTCAACAACTAAACCAACAGGTACAGTAAGCTTATAGATGTAAACTTCCCATTGATATTGAAGATTGTTTTAATAAAGCATGTTGCTACAGTTACAGTATCTTCATGTAAAAGCTATAACTTAGAATTGTTAGCAGTGTATTGTGCACATTCAAACAAGAACAGATGAGATATGTCTTGTGATGTTATTAGATCAGATTTTATTTTAATTAAGCCATCCTCTGCCCCAGTGTATGCTTTTATGGTTACAGAACATCTTATCAAACTCCATATAACTGAATCCCCATGTATTCCAGCCCAGCCACTGAATGACTGTACACATACAAATTCCTGGTAGTTATGTCACCGGTGAATAATCCCACATATGGAAAACCTACACTTATTGAACAATGACATATAGGAAAGGTGTATTAATACACTTTAAATAGCATGGGATTTCTTTTTTAGTAACTTTATCATAGTGAAAATGTTCTGGTATGTGGAGCACAAAATTATATGGAGAACTGTGTCATACCCCTGCAACTTATGTTTCTTGACTTTGAGACTGCACAATGATGAAGAATGGAAAACAACTGATACTGTGCAATCCAACACTTTATCTTCTCAGTACTTGATCACCAGTAGTACATAGCAGACACAGCATTCAATGACTCTGGATATACTTTTCACGTCCATATTCATATGCCTTTGTACTCTTGCCATTTTTATATTTTATACTGTAAATGTTTCTGGCATGTGCTTAACTGGCATCTGTAGTAGGTTCTGTATGGTGGTGGAAAAAGAATGTTTAAATCTGTTTCATTTATAATGCAGTTTGTTTGTACTAAGCAATTAAATGCATTGCAAATTGTGTGTAATTACTTGTACTAGTAACACAAACATGTCTTACTTAATCATTCCAGCTGGAGAAATACTGTGTTGAAGTGAGTCCAGGTGCTCAGTAGTAAAATAAAATTATTTAATAACAGTACCCGCGGTGGTGGTGCTGCGGTAGCGTTGTCGCCTCACAGTAAGACACTGTTCGGTTCGATTCTCAGCTAGAGCGTCTTCTGCATGGAGACATGTGTGAATGGGCGTACCTTCGTTGAAGGTTGTGCGTCAGGGCTGGTAACTCGGCACATAAAAATCAACTACCAATCATTAGCGGATCGGAGTTCCGCTGTGGCGACCCCTAACCAGGAAAAGCCGAAAGACACAACAGGCAGTTGAGTGCTTTTATCTTTAAAATTTTCAGAACTTCATTGGAACCAACAAATAACTCCTAATCTACCACTAAATACTATTACAAATGGGCATGTGATCAAAAAGTCATATGCAAAAGTAATGCTAAAAGTTATTTTGTGTCTGTATACATCTCAAAAATAAAATTATAAAAAATAAATAATAAAGTGGTAAAAGCAAAGCTGTATTTTTGTTTCACATTTTTAAATAAGAAGAGGTTATATATTAGCAGCTCTTAACTTCAGCACACTGGATAATGATACAGTGGATATAAAAAGTGTACACACCCCTGTTGAAATGCAAGGTTTTTGTAATATAAAAAATGAGATCACAATAAATAATTTCAAAACGTTTCCCACCTTTAATGTGACCTACAACCTGTACAGTTCAACTGAAAAACAAACAAATCTGTTAGGGGAAAAATATAAAAAAAATAAAAAACGTACAATAAGCTGATGGCATAAGTGTGCACACCCTTAAACTAATACTTTGTTGAAGCACCTTTGATTGAATTACAGCATTCAGTCTTCTTGGGTACACACCTGCCATCAATTAAAGAGACTGTTTAACCCCAAATAAAGTTCAGCTGTCCTAGTAGGATTTTCCTGACATTTACTCAGTTGCCCGCTACAGCAAACGCCATGGTTTGCAGAGAGCTTACAAAACATCAAAGGGATCTCATTGTTGAAAGATATCAGTCAGGAGAAGGGTACAAAAAAATTTCCACAGCATTGGATATGCCATGGAACAAGTGGAGAAAATGTGGGACAACAGTGACATTGCAAAGAACTGGATGTCCCTTCAAAATTGATGAAAAGACAAGACGAAAACTGGTCAGGGAGGCTGTCAAGAGACCTACAGCAACATTGAAGGAGCTGCAGGAATTTCTAGCAAGTACTGGTTATGCACCACACGTGACAACAATCTCCTGTATTCTCCATATGTCTGGACTATGGAGTAGGGTTGCAAGAAGGAAGCCTTTTCTTACACGGAAAAACATCCAGGCCTGGCTAAAATTTGCAAAACAATACATCAGGTCTCCCAAACGTATCTGAGAAAATGTGTTATGGTCTGATGAGATCAAGGTTGAACTTTTTGGCCACAATTCCAAAAGGTACGTTTGGCTCAAAGACAACACATTGCATCACCAAAAGAACACCATCCCAACGGTGAAGCATGGTGGTTGGCAGTATCATGATTTGTGGTTGCTTTTCTTCAGCTGGAGCTGGGGCTTTAGTCAAGGTGGGGGGAATTTTGAACAGTTCCAAATACCAGTCACTTTTGGCCCAAAACCTTCAGGCAACTTGACACCGTAAAACTCTACTGCCAATCATGAGCGGACAGGTGATCTGCTGTGGCGACCCCATAACCGGGAAAAGCCGAAAGAAGAAGAAGTCTCCAGTGACCCAGAAGATGCTGGAGACTCAGTTATCTACCCTGCTTTCTATAACCAGTGCATCCATGAGGCTCATTTTGAATGTAGCCAATGGAGCATCCATAATGGCTGGCTCTGGCATTGCTATGCAACACCACACATGGATGCATTTATGTAACTTTGCAGATGCTTGAAGCCATCCTTTTTTGATACCCCTTTTGATGGCTTTTCTCTTTTTGGGCCAAAAGTCAAGGAAACTCTTGAGAAGCCAGTAAGACCGGAAGACTCTGTCTGCTATTGGGGTGTGCTTTACCACCCTACAGCAGACCTTTTTAAGGAAGAAAAAAGGGGGCAAGCATTTCTTCTTCAGAAAGTCACAGCAGACTTCTCAGGATACTTCTTCACAGGGTTCTTTCCAAGGATGAGGGGAAATCATAACGGATGCTTCCTACAAGGCAGGGTGATTTCTGTGGGGCATTCTCTGACAGGCCCTTCCAGTGATCCTGGGAAAGTTGCTCAACTGTCCTGCTCTGGAGGCAGTCAGAGGTTATTTCATTCTGCATCCAGTAGCTTGGGAAGCCATCACCTTGGACGTGTGGATGCTCAGCCATATCCAGATGTTACTTCATTCCCTTTTCAGATGTTCCATATTTTCATCAAATCTGACTTTCAAATGTTCCATTCCATCATTAAACATGGGTAGTAACACAGATTCACAAGCTGAGTGCAAACAGAGTCATCCAGGAGGTCCCACCAGATCAGTAAGCATCTGGTATCAATTCCAGATTCTTATTAGTTCCAAGAAGGGCACAGGACCTTAGGCCCTTTTTGGATTTGAGCAGACTGAATCAGTTCATGAAAAAGACCAAGTTCCAGATGGTCATGGTGCAGTCCATCTTACATCTGCTGAGAAGAACGATTGGATGTGCTTGATAAACCTCAAGGACACCTACCATCATATCAAGATAGACAGATGCTACAAGGTTTTTGCACTTCCAGCTGGAGTACAGTCATTTTCAGTTCAACGTCCTGCCATTTGGTCTCACCACTGCCCCATGGGTGTTTACCAAATGTATTGCAGTGGTTGCAGCCTTGCTCCAGCTGCAGGGTTTTCATGTCTTTCCCTACCTGAATGATTGGCTGCTCTCCACCCCCCACAAGAGCATCACTGATCATGGCCAGAGATTCCTTACTCCATCTGTGGAACTATTTAGGCATTACAGCCAATTACCCCATGTCGAGCCTACAGCCAGCTCAAGTTTTAGACTTCATAGGTTGCTGCCTGGATACAGTCAATCAGATAACCGGGTTGCCACTGTCAAGAGTGTCCAATCTTCGTGCTCAGGCCTTATCGGTGCTTGCAGTCTCAAAATCTCCTGCTCAAATGGTTATGAAACTTTTAGGTCACATGGCAGCATCCATAGGATTAGTTTCAATAGCAAGATATTATATGAGAGCTCTGCAATGGACTCTGGCTGTTCAGTGGTCATTTCTAATCCACCCAGTGTACTTTCCAGTACAACTGACATGAGTCTGTCACAACCAAATTCTTGGTGGTTGTGGTCTGCTTTAGTAACCAGTGGGAGACTATTTGTTTTTCCATCTCCATCAGTCATGGTCACCATGGACACCTCCTTCTTGGGGTGGGGATGGGGGGCAATTCAAAGGGAGGACAGTTCAATGGACCTGGTTATCTGCAGAGGCCCACATTCACATCAGAGTTCTGGAGATGAGAGCAGTTCTCATGTTGCAGTCTTTTCAAGACATTCTTCCCAGAGGTGTGATTGTGATTCAGGTGGACAGTATGTTGGTCTTCTGGTATTTGAACAAGCAGGGGGTAACATGTTCTTATCCTTTTTGCTGAGAGGCCATGAGTGTTTGGCAATGGGTGATTTCTTCTTAGCAGTTTCTGGTGGCAAAGCAGATCCTGGGTAAATCAGGCATTCTGGTAAACAGCCTCAACAGGAGCATTCTGTTACCTCACAAATGGTTCCTAAATCTGAGGGCTCTGACTCAGATTTTTTGGCTTTGGGACACTCCATGTTGTGACCTTTTGCTTCCCTCTCCAACACCAAGTGCAACAGTTATTATGCCCTAATCCCTCCTCTGGGATAGTCATCCAGGGATGCTGTTCTGCATGCTTGATTCCCAGGGCTCCTCCTGTACAAGTATCCCACAATTGCTCTACTGATAGTTTTCTTCAGAAAGCAGCCCACTACAGAGCCAGTGTGATCCCTCATAGAGCCCCTTTTGACCTCATCAGGTGTGGTTTCCCTTCCTCTGGCTTCTTGTGAAGTACCCCCTTTGGGTGCTGGATCTCATGCCAAATCTCATTTCTCTCCCTGCAGGTCTGGAGCCTCTAAACCTGCAGTCCCTCAAGGTAACCCCATGATTCCTCCATTTCCTTTGATGGACAGAAATCCAAAGCTTTCACAGACTGTTGTTCATATTTTGTTCTCATCTCAAAAAGAGTCCACCAGGAAGTGGCATTCTAGTAAATGGAGGAGGTTTCTTATGTGGGCAGAATCTCGTAATCTTGATCCTTTCTTCACCCCCTTGGAATCTGTTTTGGATTTCCTTGTTGAATTGTTTCAGTAAGACTCCGTTTTTTAAACAAAGTGTAACTGGTGCCTATTTCTAATGTTCATGTTGGCAGAGATAATGTTCCTCTGCCTTCGCTTTATATATGCAAGGCGTCCCTTAAAGGTACATTTTTGTTACTTCCCCTGTGCAGAATCCCTGGGATTTGCCTTTTGTGTTGCGGGTCCTTGCAGGCCCTTCATTTCAACCTTAAGCTACTTCAAACTAGAAGCTTTTGTCTTGGAAAACTTTGTTTTTTGTAGCAGTTATTTCTGTCAGGAAGATTTCAGAATTGCAAGCTCTTGATTTTTCACATCCTTATTTGGGTTTTCATAATGACAGCATTTCTCTTTGTACAAGCCCTTCCTTTTTACCTAAAGTAGCTTCCAAGAATAACCTTAACAGTTTAATTCATTGTCCTGTATTCACCCCCCCCCTCATTTCTCCAATAAAGGAGAATACATTCTGCATTGTTTGGATTCTCATAGTCACCTGAGATTTTATCTAGATCATACAAAAGATTAGAGGAAATCTAGCCAATTATTTGTCTCCATTTCAAAATCCAGGATGGACTCGCATGTTCCTAAAGTAACTTTATCCAGCTGGCTGTCAGATTGTATTCTGTTTGCATATTCCTTGAAAGGCAAGGCCCTTCCTTACAGGCCTAAGTGTCATTTGTCAAGAGCTATGGTTACTTATACAGCTTTCTTTTCTAGAGTACCTGTGGATCAGATTTGTGCAGCTGCTACTTGCCTGGGCCCCACACCGTTGTGTCACATTATAAACTACATGTTCAGTTTAGATCCAGTGATTCCCTTGTCTCCACTGTGTTGCGGACTATCCTTCTTTAGTTCCTGCTGAGCAATTTTTTGTGGCTGGGGACTCTGTCCCACAGGTTGAAGCCAGATGGAGCAGACAACATCAGATATAAAAGTTACGTACTTGCCATAACAATAGATTCATGTTGTCTGTCTCTGTGTGGTTCAGCCTCCCCCCTCCTGTCCCCACCTTGCATGGTGAGCCTTTCCATTACTTTACAACTGGATTTGTGAGGTCATCTGCTCCCTATCTTTGTTGTCCTATGTCCTCCATATATATATATATATATATATATATATATATATATATATATATATGTAAGAGTAAATAACATAGAAAAAAAATGAAAATTGTGGGAACAATACACACAGAAAAATATTTTGGAGGAGGAATGAGGTTAAGAGAAGGTAAGAATTGAACCATTTATGTAATGATGCGTAGATTGTATGATATATATCAATATATGTGATGTATAATGTTTGTAAATGTGAATTTTTTAATATGATTTGATTACTTTTACATAAATGTAAGGTTGCCTGTGGCACAAGTGATAACTCAGTAAATGTGTTTGAAATTTGAAAAAAAAAATAACGGTTAATATCAGTCTTTCTAAACTTGTGTATTATGGAAGTATTCCCTTATTTTGTATTTAGCACTCTGCAATTGTCTCTCTTCTTGTTCTTATGAGATTCTCCTCATTCTGTAATACTCTAACCTTTGTAAACACTTCTAAGTAATTCTTCTTGTTTTTAACCACTCTTTTTCTTTTATTTCTGCTCTGTCTTAAACTCTACTTTCATTTTATCCCACTCACTGTCTGGAGTACTTTCTATCTTTCCTAATAACTCCTGAATAATTTCTGCTACATATTCCTAAAATCATCTCTTTTTAACAGGTAGGTAGGGAAGCACCACTGTCCCATCTTTGCTTCATTACCTTGCAATTTTTATTTTGGTAATTATTGTCATATGATCTGAAATAGTTATTGGATGTGTATCAAAGTTCTTAATTAAATGCACATGTTCTTGTGAAATATAATTTCTGCGTAGTCTTGTCCAGTTATTGTACCTAGAGAAATAGTATGTAAATTATCTGAGTTCCTACTATTAAATTCATGTCTTCCATACCAAATATTTTCATAAATTTCTTCAGAAATCTACCATCTTGTTATATTTATTCTTCTAGGCCACCTAGATACAACCTCATTGTTGCAAATCAAATTCCATTCCCTGTAAGTAATATTCCCTGCTTAAAGCTGATTAATTCTCCCAATTTATTTAGATTGCATAATAGTATTTTTGGGGGGAGTAAAAATACATGCCAGTGTAATCCTCATCCCTTGCCAGTTGCCCCTTACTACCACAAATATGCCATTATTATATTTTCCCCTCTACCAATTAATAAAAGTACTCCTCTCTTCCTGTGTCCCTGATATGCTGCTGAATATCTATCTTCATCAAATTCACATGGTCACTTCTTTCCAAATGTGTTTCTTGTAGAATTGCTATTTGCACTCTGCATTTCTTAATATATTTAAATATTATTTCCTTTTTATCTGTACCTGTGAGGCCATTCACATTTCAAGATAATATGGAAAGTGTTGCCATTATGGTAAGAAGTCATTATTTCCCCCTATTATATAAGGCAGCTTTTTAAATGTTTGTTTCCAGCTTTTGTGATAGATGCACCAATTAATGTTTGGCAAGTTGATCCTTTGTACAGTTTTTTTCTTATCATAAACACTGGAACCTATGTCACATTTACAAGACTTTTTGTTTTAATAAAAGCCCTAAAACAAAAAACATACATACTCATGGAACACCCCTAGAACCTGGTAAATTAATGCAAACACACATAACTATGTAATTTTTCAAATAATGAAGTTCAACCCTCCTAATAGGATCATTTGTCCCAAATAGACAGCTGCTAACATAGGTCTTAATTAACCTGAAATTGAGGTTATCCGTGCTAAGATGCATGCTAGTGCCTGTGCTTCTACTTACACCAAATAGTCTGTTCTTTATTTATTCCCCTCCCAGATATGAAAGCATCTTGCATGCTTTCAGAAAACATCAAGTTTTATCCTTGAAGAAACCAGTATTCTGGATTTTATTGGCCTATTATCTGTTAGTCTGCATGGAAATATAAGAGAAAAAAATATAGTCCTCTGCTGCAGCCTTATTTTATGTAGGAAAGACTGAACAATTTCTTAAAACATGTGTTCATGAACACCTGTATGGTATTGTATATTAGGTGGAGACCAGTGCATTATATAAACACATGACTTTCGAGAAAAGTTTTTTCAAATTTTTTTTGTTTTGGAACAAGTTGGTGTGATTCTGAGGGCTGGACCATGGGAGAATAGGACTGAGTATAGAGAATTGTACTGGCAACTCAAACTTGATGCAGGATTCCCTGATTTGAATGATGGTATTTCTATTCTTTGTATATTGAAATTAAGGGCAGCTAGGTTATGGACTCTTGTATATGAACTAAGAACCTTATGTCTTGCATTCTTGCTATTTCTTTCTTTAAAATTAACGTTTATGTGAAGAATACACATTTTAGTTTATGCAGTTGTTATTTTATCTAATTGCAACTTAATTCATTTAGTAAGCTATGTGATTGAGTTTTACATATAAAAGGGATTGATTTGTATGCAATTTTGTTCTGATGAAGTCCTGTATGATAGAGGACAAAAGGACTAAACATTATTGATTTGTAATAAAATTTGCAAGGTAAGAGATTGTGACTTTGACTTATTTTGCAGACATTTTTGTGATTTTCATTTTTATTTCCACATTTGGCCACTTTGGTTATTTGTTGTTTTTGCATCCTGGTTGTTTTGGCTTCTGGGTGTGAGGATGTGGTTGCTGAGAGTCTATCCAACTAGAAGGAAAATACAGGTTCTGGCTCTTCCTTTGTAGATTTAACCACACTGATTCAGTTGTTCTCCCAGTTTGTGCAATGGATGAATGATACAAGTCATTGTGCTAGTTCTGGAATATGCTGCATTCCCTGTAACCAAATGGAGTTGAATGTGGGGAATGTTAACAATAGCTCAGATTTGCATCACATATCTATAAATTTATTGATAGTTCCATAAACTTTGACAAAATATTTTTATGTTGGTAACAATCCATTGATGTTCGGTTCAATTTCATTTTCAACTTTGTCTGCTAAAAGAACATCCTGTTATACAAAATATGTGGGTCTGGATTTAAACTCTTCGCTAAATGGGAGAATAATATTTTCAGACTTTGGATCCAGTGAAGAGACAGTATACTATGACCAAGTCAGTAAGCCTGAATCCAAGATCTTAAAATGTCTCACTCTCCTTGAATGTATTCCTAGAAGTTGTGTGCTTAAGGGATTGAAGTTACACAAGTTCCCAAACAATGTTGTGATGGGCAGTGAATTCCACCATGAGCTGCTCAATTTGTATTTCAATAATTTTTGGCACAGAACTTAATGAAAATTATTGTGAAGAGCAATAAGTCAATTGAGTGGTTATTTTCAGAAATAACTGTAATAAACCAGAATATATTGCAAGACCTTATACTCACTCTAGAAAAGGATAGCTACTGTAAAGTTCTGTATGATGTAACTTTAAAATGTGAGGATATCAAGAAAGAAACTCTGAAAAACTTTATAGGGATTTAAAAGGCTATCAAGCCAAAAAGACTTATCCGACTTCCACAATGCTTCAACTTACTCCCAGCAATGATTATTATAGACAAATTAATCGTGACCATGAAAATAAATTTAATAATGCATCCAGTTATGCTGATATTGCTCACAATTCTCATTTTGACTTGAATGACCTTTTAGACTTCCCACCGTTGAAGTATTCAAAATGTCTAGCTTGCTGCAATCATCAAGTCAGCAGTTATTCTGATTTTCTGTTGAATGACATGAGGAATCAATCACAGAATCCCCATTCATTTGTGTCCTGCTGAAGAAGCTGGGGAAAGGGAAGAAGCAAAGGAATAAATCCATAAAATTGGACTTAAGGGACATATTATGGTTTCACATAATGGAATATTACATACATTGGATAATTTTAATATTTTTAATTATAGTAATTAAACTATTTATTTTGAGCATTTTAAATTGTTCAGAAAGGGATTTCAATTTGTTCCTAGTAAACACTTGGATATGACTGAAATTATTATATATTTGAAGTTGTTTATTGGGTGTTTAAATGTGAGTGTACTATATAAGGAGAAAAAAACAACATCATTGCCCTGGGGATTATATTAAAAAGAGTGTCTATAACCCCACTACCCATTCAGCATTACAATTCTTAGAAAAAAAGGCAGAGAACAACTTTAGGAGCATTTTTCTTACAAACATTTTATATACAATAATATGGATACTAATGAGAGGAATTTGCTCTATGAATTGTCTAATAATAAAGCTATTACAGATATGAAGCCAGATAATGGAAGGTGATTCGTTATTGTGGTCACTATAGATTATGAAGAAATGATGCTTAGCATGTTAGATATAGTAATGTTTCTAAGTGTAAGGTCAACATAGCTTACAGTAAAATTGAATTTATATTAAAGGATCATTTTACACGAGGTTTTGGGATAGACAGTTATTTGAATTTTTTAAAGTTGAACACCCTTTAATTTCTGTTATTTTTGTCATTTCTAAAGTCCATAAGTCTATAGAAAATCCCTGTTGAGACCTATTGTTGCTGATAATGGGTCAAAAACTTGCCTGCTGTCAGTTTTAGTTGATAATAAGTTAAGCTTTTTTATCCTCATATAGCTATTTGATAAGAGATTCTTGAGACTTTTTAAGGAATATTATGATGGATTTGTTTAAGGAGGTATTACTATTGCGGACCTTTTTTTCGGCCATACCTTATGACATTTGGTTAGATTGGTTTGAGGAAGCTATGTTAACTTGAGAGTTCCTTAGTAATCAGGAAGTAATGTTGTGTAAGGAATTAATTGAGATCATTCTTTTTAATAACTACTTTTACTGTTCGGGTGAGTTTTTCCAACAGGTGCAAGATGTGGCAATGGAGGCTGCTTGTGCCCCCATTTATGCCTATATGTTCTTTTGATATATGAAAAAGTACATTTTAGTTCAGCTTATGTTAATTATTGAAGCTTTTGTACTAGATTCCTCAGTGTTATTTGTCTTTTTGGAGTATACCAAAGGAATTACTTTTGGAATTCATTGAGTATATTCAGAATTACAGTTCCTTTTTTGAAATTTATATATCATACATCTGAGGACTGGATGTATCATTTAACAATCAAATTAATTAAAGATATGAGAAACAAATGTTTTATGTCTCAGCTACACTGCAATGATACTTTTTTTTATAATTCTTATTTATATTATGATAATAGTCACCAGTTCTACTAGGGAAAAGGGTGTTATTAAGGGCCAGATTGTTAGATCAGCCCAAATGACATCAGAATATCAAGATTTTTTAGAAGAGGTTACATTTATTTTTTGAAAGAAGATACCCAAAATATATGTTTGTTTTCAGGTTAAAAATGATATTGAATGATGGGGAACCAAATATGTGCCACTATTGGGCAGGTGTCCTAAATTTGGGGCTCAGAATTTAACTAAGTATTCTAAGAATAATATGGGTATTAATAATATATTCATAGACAAATACTAGACTAACTGCCTTGAAGGACCATTTTAAGTCTTACCAATAATCCAAGGTCAGAAACAAACACTGTACCTTATGACTTTGAGGTAAAGACCTTAACCATTATGCCAAATCTAGCTATTTCTAAATATAATCTTGAAGTGAGTATTAGTAAGAATTTTGTGAAAATGCATTGGGATACTATTACATTTCCCCGAGATTGCTAGTAGGTTTAGTGATAAGTCAATATTTATTTATATAAACAGGATAAAAATGTTAAAGAAAATTTAGAAAGGGATATTTGTATGAACAATAACAATGCTGGCAATAGATCTGAGTTGGGGATATTTAAATGTGGGGTATGCCACCAGTGTTCTAATTGCTTGTCCAAAGTGGCAATTTACATTGCATATTGCCTGCAATTCAATTCATATTATATAGGAAAGACTAAAAGATTTTTTTTTTAAAACGTGTTTGTGAACACCTATATGACATCGCATGTAAGGTGGAGATCAATGCTTTATATAAAAACACGAGGACATGTGAGACAAGTTCTTACAAATTTTTTTGTTTTGGAACAGGTTGGTGTGAATCTGAGGGGCGGACCATAGGAGGCTAGATTGAGTATAGACACTGTACTGGCAACTCAGACTTGATGCTGGATCCCCCTATTTTGAATGATAGCATTTCTATTCCAAGTATACTGAAATTAAGGGACGCTAGATTATAAATTCTTGTATATATACTGAGAGCCTAATATCTTGAAATTTTGCTTGTTTGTTTTTCTTTTAACATTAACTGTTATTTGCAGGATATTTGGGTTCCTATCGGTTTGTTGAAACTTCAGCAGTTCGAATGCCATATGTTCGAACTGTGGTTCGAAAACTGATTATTGCAAAGCCGCAGAACACTGAATTCTTTCCCAGGGAAAGAATTCGGTGGGCCGTTTCTGTGGCTTTGCGATTTTCAGCACTGTGGTGGAAAGTTACGGGTCGGGTTCAGGTAAGTGTGCGATTGTGCGGACGTTAGGGCACGGGTGAAGTGGGTGTGCGATAGTGACAGACTTTAGGGTTAGGGCAGGATAGGTGAGTTAAGGTTAGGGCGTGGGTGAGGTGGGTGTGCGATAGTGACAGACTTTAGGGTTAGGGCGGCATAGGTGAGTTAGGGTTAGGGTGCAGGTCAGGTGAGTGTGCGATAGTGACGGAGCTTAAGGTTAGGGTTTTGGTTAAGGTAAGTGGATAGATAGTAGTGTATGTACAGTTTAGTATAGGGTTAGATGTAAGATTCTAAGTGTATGTGTGTGGATTGCTGTTTTTTGGTGTGCTTGTGTTGTGTGTGTGTTTCTTGGAACAGCGATTTTTTTCCCTGGGAAAAAAAATCGCTTTTCTAAGCCTTCTATGGTTTGCACTTCGAGGTTTGAAGTTCGAACATATGGTGTTTGAACTTCTGCTGTTTCATCGAAGTGATATAGACCCGGATATTTTACATGTGTTTTATTTTATGCAATTGGTATTTTATGTAATTGCCACTTAATTCATTTATTAAGTAATGTGATTGAGTTTTATGGTTTACTATCAAAACTTAGATCGGCACTTACGCAAACCTTGGAAGGTCGAAAGGCTGTTTTCAAGTTCGCATAATGTCAGTCCGGAAAATGTTTGACTCCACATTAGCAGATGGTAGTGCGCATTTGATAATGTGGAATCGACATTCTGATAACAGATTGCACTACAGTGTGTTTGGGAAATGTACCCTTTTCTCATTGTAGTGCAATCTCAGAATTGGAATATATAATATGCAGGGGCTGTGTGTGTGTGTGTGGGGGGGGGGCACAGCTCTCTACATGAGAGATGCAGGGGGGCTTGCCCCCTGCAAAAACATTACTGGTAACATGGACTTTTGACATTGGAACTTCCGATGTTCAAATGTCGATTCTGTGTTACAATTTCTGAAATTTTGGTAATTCATTATTACTAATTTCGGAAAACTGATGTGATCAAAAGGTGGAAAATTATTTTGATTTTCCAAATTTTGGTAGTAAACCAGGTTTTACATATAAAAGGGATTGACTTATATTCAGTTTTGTTCTGGTGAAGTCCTGTATGACATTTGCAAGGAAGGAGCTGGTGACTTTGGTTTATTTTGTGGATATTTGTGTGACTTTAGCCTGAAAGACAAGCTGAAACATTTATTGCTAAAGGAAAACTTTTCATTATATTCATTGCTCTCGTATTTGTTTCCACTTAAAGCATGTTAATCTCAAATTTTCCCTAGATGATCTGTCCTCTAATTCTAACATTTTGTAAAACATCTCTTGAGTAGTTTCATACTTAGCCTGCCTTTTCTTCATTTTGAAATCTGATTTTTGCAGATTTATTATCTCATCTCAATCTCTGTTTAAAGCTTCTTCCATTGTTTCCAGCCTTTTGTTATTTGAGTTGATATACTCATTTTTTTTCTAGATTACTGGAAGCCATGTCTTGCACCAAAGCTGAAGCTTGAACTGCCTTTTGCTGAACTGCTGCAGAATTATTACCAGTCAGTGCTTTCTCTTCACCTTATATAGTTGATTTGCTTTCAGGCTGTCTTAGTTTCTTCTTTGCTGCCATCCAGGCAGTGTACTTACTAGCCAGTAACTGAATTTACTAAAAGTGACAAAGTTCCTGGCCCTTGTCTTTCAGTTTCTTTTTTCACACTGGGAGAGGTAAAGATAAGCTGTTTATCAGTGTGTGCAGCCATCTTGGAAAACCTAATCACTGCTGCAGTAGCCTTAGCTATATGGGTTATATCCTATCAATGCTATAACAGCTGGCTAGCTTCCAAACCTTCAGGATTCCTTCCATGCTCCAAAACTGTCAGGCAGCTCAAGTTGAGCTAACTAAAACAAAAAATTGGGAGAAAAGGCCCTGAGAGCTTTACTGATAGCTCTCAACCTCTGGGCACAAAAAATCTGGACAAAGCCAAAAATAATATGGGACAAATTTTATATATTGCTCTTATGACCTTAGAAAGGTGATAGAATGCAAGGCCTTGTGTTACCATGCATTTTCTGAAGTATATGAAGTCTGAAACCCAAATTCTTGTGATTATATAATGACTTCAGTCCTCACTTATTTGTTACAAAAATCCAGAAAACCACATATTTTATGAGGAATAGACCACAAATATGAGGCAAAAATCTGGACATTCTCCGAAGATCTGGACAGTTGAGAGGTATGGCTTTACTGTCACCGAAGTGTACACTCCCCTGAGGCTTTTGAGGATCGATGGTTGGCTTGTTCTGTTCCTTTGCTAGACAGATAATTCCTTTGGGTGAAAAAATTCCATTTTCTTATTTGTGTTGCTGTTTTATCATGTTCTATTCAGGAGAGTTATTTTAAAGCTAGGAGTGTTCCATTTTAATGGACTGTCATGAGATTGTAACATACTTTTAAATGGAGTGCTCATTTTTCCTGTCAGTTTTAAAGTGGTGTAAAGTACCTGAAAACATTTTTTCCTGTGGAGAAATCGAGTTTACTTTACTTTTGTTGGCATAGTGTTTTAAAGTGATTTTTACTGTGTTTCTCTGTTGAAAAGTAACTTTTACACTGGTAGTACTGACATTTGCTGCTTACATTTCCTAGAAAAGAAGCACCATTTTCGGCTTGACTGTGGAACAGAGTACCAGTGCCACTGTCAATCATTTTTCCAGACCCAAAAAGAAAAAAAAATGAGCAAATAGCCTTTGCCAGCACAGAAGGCTGGCAATTTGCCTCAGCTGCATCTGGGTGATTCTGCTGTGATCATTTGTTGTGCCTCAAACCGCTCATCTTTTATTCTGTATCCTTATGGTGTAGCAGCTAGAGCCACTGTGGACCGGGGGTTAGCCATATCTTGTACGGCTGTTGGGGTCCCCTCAGTTGGCAAGGGAGAGTCACTCTTGTCAGTCCTGGAAGAAGGAACAAGGAAGGTTTCCCTATTGCAGTGGTGCACAACCTTTTTGTGGGGAGGGCTACTACATGAATTCTTAATGCATATGCGGGCCACCTCAAAACATAGCAAGTGGTTACGAGTTAACAATAGGTACAGGTGACTGGCATTTTTACTTAAGACAGCAGTCATGAAATTGCCTATTTTCTACATCAACTTTGCATTTAACTTTATTCTGGCTTGCAGCCGTGACTTATTACAAACTCTTACAGAAAGTTACTACTGTTTACAGACTGTAAGTTGTAAACAAGAAAGAATAGTTACTTCCGCAGCTAAAATTAGAGGTGTGTGCAACTGCAGTAAATTAGGTAATTAAGCATGTGCTGGAAAGTTTGCCTGACTGGAGTAAGGCATAGTATTTTTTCACTTTTTTAAAATTTTTTGGTTACTCTCTGGGGGCCAGATGGCATTGCGTAGAGGGCCTGATTTAGCCCCCGGGCCGGATGTTGTGCACCACTGCCCTATTGTGTCAGAATGCTGTACCTGTATTGGAAAAGCTGTTGCTGTTGTTTGTAACATGGTTGGCACCAAGCATGTATCTACTCCTCATCAAATTTTTTTGCGTGGGAGTAGTTTACTGGGTCGGGCTCAGGATTAAATTCAGGCTATTGAGTCTTCTTGTAAAGTAGTTTCTGGTAAAAGAACAAGGGTACCTCTTTGCTTGAAGAGATTCAAGATTCTTTGTTGAGATGCTTTATTGTGCTATTTACCAAAACTGGATGATGAGATAGAAAATCCCTTGGAAAATTTGGAAAAGGAGGGCTGCAAAATCAGGTGTCAGTGATTATAACCCTGCAAAGACTCCACATGAGAAAGATAAAGTGGTATCTGAGATCTCTATGATCCCAGCACCAACACCCTTTATCTTTTCAAATCCCAATGCTGGGCTTGTCAGAAGAGAAATCATTTCATGGAGACAACAGATATCCTTAAATCCAAGTCTGAACTTCTCCCTCTCTGCACCAAAGCAGTCAGTCACCACTGACACCTCAGACTTTGCTAGGGAAGCAGTTTCAATAGGGATAAAAGTGCTAGGGGTGTGGGACACTAAAGGCAGATGCAAGCAGGTAAATATCAAGGAGAGATACTTTCCCTGAACAAGGCACTTAACTCTCTGAAGCATCTTTGGTCACCATGGCCTATTCAAGTACTGACGGACAATACTACAATCATGTGGTACATCAACAAGCAAGGAGGAACGAGGCTGTACCCCCTTTGCAGGCATTCCATGTTAGCTTGGGATATAGGTTCACAGCACAGTCTCACTCTACAGGCTTCCTACATTCTGTCAGAAGAAAACTGTATGTCAGACACAGTGCGCAGGACCAGGGCAAACCCTCATGAATGAAATCTAGATTAGGGTATCTTCCAACATTTGATCCATCTATGGGGAGTTCCTCAAATAGTGCTCTTTGCCTCATCTCTGAACAATTAACTGGCAAGATTCTGTTCCAGGACTTCTTGCAAGAAGGCCTGGAAGACAGATGCCTTTTCTTTCCATAAGACAGGAATATTCCTGTATGCTTTGTCATCTTTTTCACTAATACCCATGGTACTTCTGAACATTCAGAAGGAATCTCCCAAGATCATCATGGTGACTCCCTTCTGGCCCAGACAACCATGGTTATCCCTTCTTTTGGAAATGTCCAGGGGCAATTACCTCAAGCTTCCTCACAGACTGGATCTACTCACATGAGAACAGGAGCGATGTTCATCGTGCATACAGCTGCAGTAATCACAGATGGGTTCTCTGCCATCAGGCGGGTCTTCGGTCGGCCGAATTCCAAAGTCTAGGTCCGGCGTCAGTTGTTGTCGCTTTCTTTCCTGATGTCAGTGCGACAGGGGTATATAAGACACAGCCGACGCCATTTTCTTCAGTCCTTTTTGCCGCGCGGTGCCCAAAGCAGAAGCAGTTCGCAAGTGCCGGTCGGCCAGCTCCTGAATTTACGAAAAATTGGAAACCAAAGTCTTCTTTAAAGCTAAGTACCCCGTTGGGGAAACTTTTCTTGCCTCAGACCGATGTCAGACAAAGTTAACAATTGTATTTCTTGTGGGAAGCAAATACCGCATAAGGATTTCCATTCCCTCTGCATACCTTGTTTAGGCCCAGACCACGACGTCTTGGGCTGTCGCTTTTGCGCTACTTTCAATAAACGCACTATTAAGCGTCGGGCGGAGTTCGCCCAACACTTTTTTGGTAAAGCCTTTGATTATAAAATGTCGTCGGAGACTCCGACTACCGTTTTGTCCAAAAACCGCAAGGACAAGGACCGACACGCGAGGCCCGCGGTCTCCACCGACACCACGCCAAAACCGGCTACACGTGGTCCGGTTCTCAGCGAGACGCCTATGCAGCCCCTGACTACCGACGACACTTCTTTGGTGGTGTCTTCTGTAACCTAGACCGCAGGTACCTCGGCCCATACCCAGACTACAACCACCAAAGCCACTGTGAGTGTTGAGCCTCCTAATGTGGACAGGTCCACTTCCACCCATGGTGTCTTTAGACCCTCATCTTCCTTTTCCATTAAGGCCTTTACTAAGTCCAAATCAGCCATGCATCCCAAGAGGCCTGTTGCACAGGGCCCATCTCCAGGCCCCATGCCTAAAAAGCAGATGCTAAAAATGGCTGAGGATTTAATTACTCTTATCAGGGGTTCCCAACCCCCTCCAGACAAGAGATCCAGAGTGGAGGAAGATTCTCCCTCTTCTGACCAGGGCTCCATTTTTTCAGAATATTCTGATGTAGAGGAACACTCGTACTCCCCTTTTGAAGATTCTGATGCAGAGCAGTCCATTCCTTCTGTATCTCCCCCAGAGGATTTTTCTTTTGGGGAAACCTTGCACACCTTGAGGGAACACTTCCATTGGGAAGGCCAAGACTTTTCTGATTCCAAGAAAAGACTTAGGGAATTTCTTTTGTTACCTCAACACAGATCTCTGGCGATTCCTCCTGTCTTGGACATACTTGATGATGTTTACTCGGAGGCTTGCCTTAATCCGGATTCCCTGCCTCCTGCCCCAGTCAAGCCTGATAGGTACTCTCACCAATTTCTTTACAAAAGCCACAATGCTGACCCTGAAACCATTTCTCAAGGCCCCAAGGGAATGAAGGCCTCTACTGCTAAGAATCCACTACCTTCCGAAAGAGAGTCTAGATCCTTAGAAAGGTGGGGAAAAAAGGTATATACCTCGGCCACCCTAGCCATGAGGGCCTTAAATTGTCAGTTCCATATGCTTAAATATCAGCAGTTTCTGTTATCACAATTAAGAAATAAAATGTCTCAACCTGAACAACCAGATTTGAAGGAGTTGCAGGATATGATGCATAGTGCAGAACAAGTGGGTAAACACACCTTACAATGTGGCTATGATGCCTTAGAGGCCTCAAGTAGAGCTGCTGTTACAGGATCAGTCATTTGTAGACATGCCTGGCTTAGGGAACAAATCTTGCCTGATCATGTTAAAGCTAAACTACTAGATGCTCCTTTACAAAAGGATGTACTATTTGGTACTAATGCTGAGGAGATACTACGGAAAATGGAAGAAAAAGCTAAATCTATGCAAACTATCAAAGCTTTTCTACAGGTTCAACCACCACGTTTTAGCAGAAATTGGCCTTCTAAAAACTGGTCCTTTCCAGCCACGGACAAGCCCCAAAGAGGTAGATACAGGCGCACAAGGGGCAGAGGACAATCTCAAGGATCATATAGAGGCAGACAATGGCAAACTCCAGCACCAAGAGGTGGCGAAGACAGTGCACAACAATACAGAAAACAAACCCAGTGACTTCCTCCTTTTCATGCCAAGCAAGTCTCAGCTGGCAGCACCCTTGGGAGGAAAGCTGGCATTATTTACAAGAAATTGGCATATTATCACAACAGACAAATGGATCCTGGACATTATAAACAGAGGCTACAGATTTCATTTTCACACTCTTCCAAAAATGAGAGGCATGCCAAACCTGCCACACAATCAAAGGGCAGAGGCACAAATACAAATTTCAAAGCTCATGGACATGAAAGCTATTCAAGAGGTACCTACTCACGAACAAGGCCAAGGTTTTTATTCCAGACTTTTTCTGGTACCAAGGAAAGGAACCGACTGAAGACCCATTTTGGACTTATCCATCCTAAACACATTTCTACTCGTACCAAAATTCAAGATGCTCACATTACAGCAGCTTCTTCCCATGCTGGGCAAGGAGTTTTGGCTGGTAACATTGGACCTCAAGGAGGCATACCTGCATGTCCCAATCAGACAAAGCTGCAGAAGATACCTCAGATTTCTTGCAGGTTCAATCCACTATCAATTCTCTGCATTGCCCTTTGGCTTATCTACTGCGCCCAGAGTATTCACGAAATGCCTGGCATCAGTAATTGCCTACTGCAGACTTCAAGGGATACAAATTTACCCTTATTTGGACGACTGCCTGATCCAAGCGGACAGCAAGCACATACTTCTGGAACATTTGGCTTATGTAACACGGTTATTGAATTCTCTGGGATACACAGTCAACAAAGAGAAATCCAGGCTAACACCATCTCAGAAAATAACTTTCCTGGGTGCCAACTTGGACACAAACACCCAGATGGCCTATCTCACGCCAGAAAAACAGGGGCAACTAACTCAATACTTCAAAATACTAGCAAATTGTACCAGGCTCACTGCAAGGAAAATCCTGCAGGCTCTGGGCTTCATGGCATCTTGCATTCTTTTAATCCCATGTGCAAAGTTGCTCATGAGGAAACTTCAATGGTACCTTAAAAACCTATGGTCTCAACACAGCCACAGTTTGGAAACAATAATACCAATAATCCCATGTTTGCAAAAGGAATTTCTATGGTGGGCCCAAGCATGTCAAACAAACACAGGCCTTCCATTCTGCAAGCCTCAAGCAAATCAAGTCATCACAACAGACGCCTCAGACTACGCCTGGGGGGCGCACATGACAGACAGGTGCATTCAGGGCAAATGGTCCCAAAAGGAAAAGCACCTTCACATCAATCAAAAAGAAATGCTAGCAGTGATAAATGCAATTACAGCTTTCAAGGACCTCCTGCATCCAGGGCAATTATTGATAAGAACAGACAACACCACAGTAATGTGATACATAAACAAACAAGGAGGAACACATTCATACCCCCTGTGCAGACTAGCCATGTCACTCTGGAACTTGGCTCTGGAATGGCAAATCGAACTTCAAGCACAGTACTTGCCAGGTTTGGAAAACACGCTGGCAGACAATCTAAGCAGAATTATGACAGACCCACACGAATGGAAGTTGCATCCTCAAGTGTTTACAAAGATAATCCAAGCGTGGGGAAGGCCAAACATAGATCTCTTCGCCTCCCACAGGAATCATCAATTGGAAAAATTCTGTTCAAAGACCTTTCATCCAAAGGCCTGGAGAGTGGACGCCCTTTCTTTCAGTTGGGCAGCATGGACAGTTTACGTTTTCCCACCTTTGCCTCTTCTGCCCAAGGTGCTCTTGAAAGCAAGAGCAAACAGACCGAAGATGATACTGATTGCTCCAGACTGGCCAAGACAACACTGGTACCCACTCCTGAGGAGCCTAACGCATACTCCTCCCTGGTCTCTACCTCTAATGCCTCTTCTACTGACTCAACACAGCTACAAAACTCTTCACAGTCAGCTGAAAACACTCAATCTCGCTGCATGGAAAATTCCTTAACACCACAACAGTCCCTACTCTCCAAAGAGGTGCAGGATGTCATTTTGGAGGCCAGAAGGCCATCTACTAGAAAGGCTTACTCCGCAAAATGGAAACGGTTTTGCTCTTGGAATGAGAAAAAAGGCCAGGATCCTAGAAAACTGAATTTGCCTCAGATATTACAGTACCTAGCTGAGCTGTTGAACAGTGGACTTTCATTTTCCTCCATAGAAATTCATGCCTCAGCCATTTCTGCAGAATTCAACACTGATCCACCCTTATTCTCTCACCCACTCTTAAGACAGTTCCTCAGAGGGGCTAAGAATATAAGACCTCCAAGGAAACAACCAATACCAGCCTGGGATCTTAATTACATTCTAGAAAAATTAACATTGCCTCCTTTTGAACCAGCTGCCTCAACAGATTTGCAATATTTGTCCTGGAAAACAGCTTTCCTTCTGGCCATTACCTCAGCTCGTAGGGTTTCGGAACTACAAGCCCTCATGGCTGTGCAGCCCTTTCTCATCTTCCATCAGGACAAGGTTTCCCTTCGAACCAATCCGTCATTTATGCCTAAAGTGGTATCCAGGGTAGCTTTAAATCAAGCCATACACTTACCTACCTTTTACCCCAATCCTCAAAATAAAGGGGAAAGACTGCTACACTCCTTAGACATCCATAGACAGCTACGTTATTATTTGGACAGAACAAAGCCTTTCAGGAAATCAGAACAACTTTTTGTGTCCTATGCTGTAGGAGCTCAAGGGAAGCCAGTTACCAAACAGACAATTTCAAAATGGATAGGCCACTGCATACGGTTTTGTTACTCCTTTCATGGAAAAACTGTCCCTTCAGGCATCAGATCCCACTCCACCAGGGCCACAGCTACCTCTACAGCCTTCTTCAGAGGAGTTCCTACCAAAGATATTTTGGAGGCAGCCACTTGGAGTTCTGTGCACACCTTTACCAAACACTACCACCTGCCTTTATACTCCAAAACTAGAGCAGGCTTTGCCACTGCTGTGTTGCAGGGCATTCTGGCTCATCCCAGTTCCACCTAGTGCCTACCACCCTGTGCGTAGCTTTGGGATTCTACCCATCTGTGATTACTGCAGCTGTATGCACGATGAACATAGTACAGTTTTGTACCTACCATAAATGTAGATGTTAGAGTGCTAATACAGCTGCAGTACAGGTTACCCTCCCTCCTTCCCCTCTTGGTAAAGGCCTAGGGGCTAACCCCTCCTCATACAACCTGACTGGGTTATCCTTCTATGGTATATTTGCTTGCAACTACTGTTTTTTGATTATATTGCATTGCATGAATATATATATATAATTTATGTATTGCCCTCCTTCTGGGGGCACCTGACATCTGGGGCAAGAAAGACTGAAGAAAATGGCGTCGGCTGTGTCTTATATACCCCTGTCGCACTGATGTCAGGAAAGAAAGCGACAACAACCGACGCCGGACCTAGACTTTGGAATTCGGCCGACCGAGGACCCGCCTGACGGCAGAGGACCCATCTGTGATTACTGCAGCTGTATTAGCACTCGAACATCTACATTTATGGTAGGTATAAAACTGTACTTTTCATATACCCCATTAGGGTGTCTACAAAATATCCCAACTAACAAACTAAAACAACTGGTTAAAAAACGCAAAAAGAAAAATCTAACAAAGCTAGACGTCTAACTGTGTGATACATTAAACCTCTTGCATCAGAGTGTTTTTTAACCAGTTGGTTATCTGTGTGACCTTTTTACTCTTTGTTTTAGTTTGTTCGTTGGGATATTTTGTAAACACCCTAATGTTTATGGATATCAGCTGGGTATGACAACCCTGTGTTTCCAAAGGTCAGACATTCCTCTTATGCTGTGCTGATGATGCCATAAGAAGGCAGAAACATGCATGTCCACTGCTAGAGGGGGTTGGCTTTAATGGCCTGAATTTGTCCATAAATAGACTTAAAAATGAAACTGAAGGAAGTCGTGGACATTCAGAATTGCCATTTAGCTGAAACACCTGATATCTTTATAGGGTGATTTGCATATCTCCCATGAGGTCTCTGATGCAAGAGGTTTAAGGTATCATTTTCTTTTTGTGTTTTTTAACCAGTTGGTTATCTGTGTGACCGTTTTACTCTATTTTAGTTTGTTAGTTGGGATATTTTGTAGACACCCTAATGTTTATGGATATCAGCTGGGTATGACAACCCTGTGTTTCCAAAGGTCAAACATTCCTCTTATGCTGTGCTGATGATGTCATAAGAATGCAGAAACATCATGTCTACAGCTAGAGGAGTTTGGCATTAATGGCCTGAATTTGTCCATAAGTATACTTAAAAATGAAAGTAAAAGAAAAAGTCATGGATATTCAGAATTGCCATTTAGCTGAAACACCTGATATCCTTAAAGAGTGATTTGCATATATCCCATGAGGCCTCTGATGCGAGAGGTTTAAGGTATCACTTTAGGAATAAAAGGATTAGTTATCAAAGAAACCATGTCCCTGAGGAAAATGAGGTAGAATTCACTTACCATAAGAGCTTACAACTCAGATGCCATTCTTGCAGGGATCAGAGTAATCAGTAAAACTGTTTTCCATGTTAAGAATTTCAAGTCAGTAAGGTTAGCTGGTTCAAAGTGAGGCAAATGTTAACTTCTGTTAAACAAAATTAAGATTCCAAGGAGAAACCACCAGTTTTCTATGAAACCTCTTAGGCAAGACTCATTTCAAAACCATTTTAACATGAGAATGCACTGAAAGGGGAGGATCAAACCGAATAATTGCTAAAATGGCCAATAAATGAACCTTGACGGAGGAGTAAGAAAGGCCATAGAATAGTAACTCACTCAAATACTGTAAAACCAGAAATCAACAAGCTCTGAATGGGTGCTGGTGATGTTGTTGACAGCAAATAGAAACGCTTTTCCATTTGCTAATACATGATTTTCCAGTAGCAGTTTTTCTTGCTTCCATTAGTTCCTGCTGCATGTCCTCAGTAAACAGGTGTTTAAAGAGAATTAAGACCCTCTCATCCAGACAACTGAAGTTGATTGGGGTCAGAGTGTGTCATACACCCATAATCTTGAGTAAGTAGAACCAGTCTGTAAGGAAGCTTTGGTAACTGCTCCTGGCCTTTTCCAGAAGAAGGGAGAAGGGTGTCAGCAAACGTACCATAATAGTAGATATTCAGATCATCACTGCTGCAGTAGCCTTAGCTATATGGGTTATATTCTGCCAAGGATACAACAGCCAGCCAGCTTTCAAAGCTTTAGAACAGCTTCCTTGTACCCAAACTGTCAGGCAGCTTGAGCTGAGCTGACTAAAAGACAAGTATGAGTATGAAGCCCTTCAGAGCTTTCCTGCCAATAGAGAGAGGGAGACTGAGCTCTTTAAGGACAAAACTAAGAACAACAAAAATTAAATTGCCACACGCTGGTATAAAAAGCATACAAAAAACAAAGGAGGATGGAGAGACTGAGTGGATACTGCAGGAGTGATCATTTGCACATCTACTGTTATGGTAAGTTTACTTACAAAACTGCACTAGGTTCATCATATTGATTACTGCTGCAGAAGCCTTCGCTATATGGGTACATTACCCTAGCTTACTACATTTGGGAGGTGTAAGGAGAAGAGTCCAGGAACCCCTGGAGATTGGTCCTAGCAAAGCCTGATCCAGACCAAGAGAAGTAGTCAAGCTTACATTTTTTGTAAAAGTGTGTACATAGGAGCCAAGTAGTAACTTCTAAAATACTTCTAGAATCCAACCCTTTCCATAGAGCCATAGATGAAACCAAAGCCCTGGGAAAGTGGGCCTTGTCCCTGCCCGGAATAGTTTTGTTATGGCAAGTTTAGCAAAAGGCAATGGACTTAAACAAATATTTGGAAACAGTCCATTTTCATACAGGTTGTCCCTTCTGCTTACCTTCATAAGAAATAAACAATTGATCTGAAGATCTGAAAGATTTAGTTCTGTCAAGATAATACCCAAGTTGTCTGTGGACATTCAAGGTGAACATCCAAGCTATTCTTTCTCCAACATTTTTGGGTAAAGGATATAAAATGGGAAGATAGTTTGGCTTAAAGTAAACTCAGATACCACTTATAGGCATAAATGAAGGATTAGTTCTCAAAGAAACCATGTCCCTATAGAAAATGAGATAAGGTTGACTTACCATTAGAGCTTGAAATCAGATACCCTTCTTACAGAGGTCAGAGCAGTCAGTAAAGATAATTTCCATGATAAGTACTTCGTCAGCCAGGATACCTGCTTCAAATGGAGAAAGTGTTAGCTTCTCTAATACAAAACAAAGATCCCAAGGAGGAGCCACCATTTTTCTTAGAGATCGCATATGCAAAATCCCTTTCAAAAACATTTTGACATGAGAACACATTCAAAAAGGAGGCTCCATAGGCAGCCATGCTGAAATGGCCTATAAAACAACCTTGACAGATGAATAAAAAATGTCATGGGATAGTAACTCACACAAATATTGTAAGAGCAGGGAACAATTAGTCCTGAATGGATGCTGGTTATGTTGTTGACACCAACTGGAAAATGTTTTCCATTTGATAATGCAAGATTTTCTAATAGCAGGCTTCCTTGTCTCCATTAGTACCTGCTGCACATTCTCAGTAACAGCTGATATCCTTAAAGGGTGATTTGCATATATCCCATGAGGCCTCTGATGCAAGAGGTTTAAGGTATCACACAGTTAGAAGTCTAGCTTTGTTAGATTTTTCTTTTTGTGTTTTTTAACCAGTTGGTTATATGTGTGACCTTTTTATTCTTTGTTTTATTTTGTTAGTTGGGATATTTTGTAGACACCCTAATGTTTATGGATATCAGCTGGGTATGACAACTCTGTGTTTCCAAAGGTCAAACATTCCTCTTATGCTGTGGTGATAATGTTATAAGAAGGTAGAAACATACATATCCACAGGTATAGGGGTTTTGCTTTAATGGCCTGAATTTGTCCATAAATAGACTTAAAAATGAAAGTAAAAGAAAAAGCCATGGGCATTCAGAATTGCTATTTAGCTGAAGTACCTGATATCCTTAAGGGGAGATTTGCATATATCCCATGAAGCCTCTGATGCAAGAGGTTTAAGGTATCACACAGTTAGAAGTCTAGCTGTGTTAGATTTTTCTTTTTGTGTTTTTTAACCAGTTGGTTATCTGTGTGACCTTTTTACTCTTTGTTTTAGTTTTATTCCTAAAGTGGTATCAGAGTTTACTTTAAGCCAAACTATTCATCTCCCTGTTTTCTTTTATGAACCTAAAATCGAGGGAAAAAATATACTCCCTACCTTTGATGTCCACAGGCAACTCGGGTACTATCTTGACAGAATTTATTTTTATTTATTTTATTTTACATTTGTTGACTGGGCTAGTCTAGCTGGATACATGTCCATTTTCAGTAGAGGCCCAGGGAGATAAGCTCCAAACATAAAAACATTACAAAAATAGAAATTACAAAATAAAATTACAAAATAAAAATTCACTACTTACACCGAATAGCTTTCATGTGGAGATATGCTCCAAACATAGCAAAATTACTATATATGATACTTAAAGTTACTAAGGTTCTACTATATAAGAGAATTTAATAGTGTATGGGTTATAATTAAATAAAAAGTTTGTCTAAGAAGAGGAAAAGTAGTTTAGAGTTTTTGCATGGGTGTTAGATGTAAGGAGATACAGGTATACTTGTGGTACTAATGTTGCCATTCATAAGTCAAAGTAGGGGAACTAGAGATGTAGGTAGAGAAAAAAGATACATATGAGGGCTGAATAAAGTTAGCTTCTAGGATTAAAGGTTGAGAGGGGACAAAGCCCAGAAGGAGGGCATATAGCAAGAAGAGATAGTAATAGGAAAAGTAAGGTTTAGTGCAGGAACAGAGCCAATGATTTTTCATGTGTTCTTTGAGGTGTTTTTTGTAGAGAAATGTAGATGAGAGAGATGTGAGTGACATAGGAAGCTTGTTCCATATTTTTCCCACAACTTTGGTAAAAAGGGAGTCTCCAGTTTTGTTATTAGATTTGATATGGGCGATTAGTAGCTTATTAGCTGAATGGAGTGTCGCTAGATTTTTATATGGGGAGATTAAGTTAGAGAGGATTGGAGTATTATTTGGGTGATGAAGGATTTTTTTGTGTGATCACTAGTTGATTATACACCAGCTGGTTTTGTAGTTCAGACCACCCGAGTTGTTTAAGGTTGTGACAGTGGTGGGTTCTAAAAGGGGAGCCAGTGGCAAATCTTGCTATATTGTTATAGCTAGTTTCGAGCTTATTTAGATTAGATTTCGATAGATTGGTATATATAGGAGAGGTATAGAATAGGGTAGAAGTGAGATGGGTCTGGGCAATGGTGGTTCTAGCTAGAGGTGTGAGGTAAGGTTTAATTCTATACAAGGAGCCAAGTTTTTTATTGACCATCAGTATAGTATTGTTGATATGATCATCATAGCTGAGGTTATTATCTATAGTAATGCCCAGGAGACGTGTAGTAGTATCAGGGGTAATAGTGGTACCGTTGTTAGAGGTAATTGTAAAGTGGATGGATGGGGACTTTTGGGTGGGAGCAAAAAGTAACAATTTTGTTTTTTTAGGGTTAAGGAAGAGGCAATGGTCAGTAAACCAATTTTCAACAGTGTTAAATATTGTTTGGGTAAGGGTTTGAAGAGAGATAGATGAATTAGAAGAACATATCAGAGTGGAGTCATCGGCATATTGAATACAGGTGGCTTGAGGAAAAACAGTATTGAGGTCATTAATAAAAATGGAAAATAAAAGAGGGCCTAATATAGAGCCTTGAGGGACTCCAATGTTTACGGGGAGGGGTGTGGATAGGTTATTATCCCATAACACTGCTTGATGTCTGTTTTTTAGATAAGATGTAAACCAAAGTATTGCTTGAGGGTCAAGAGATTGTGCTTTCAGCACACCGATTAGTAAGTCGTGGTTAACCATATCAAAGGCTTTTGATAGGTCAATAAATAATGCGGAGGACAGAGAATTATTATTTCGATTTCTGTTTATACAGTCAGCAAAAGTTAGCAGGGCAGTGGTTGTACTATGAAAGGGCCTAAAGCCCTGCTGGCAATTGGCAAGTAAATTGTTGTCGAGCAGGTGTTGAAGTAGTTGATGGTGAAAACATTTTTCCATTATTTTGGCAAGTGGGGAGAGTAATGCAATTGGATGGAAAGTGGAGATATCAGTGGATTTGCCTCCTTTATGTAAAGGGATAATGTGGGAGACTTTCCATATGGATGGGATGCTACCTTCTGTGATGGTACGGTTTATAAGGATGGATATGGGATAAGCTATGACTTTGGAAGCTATTTGAAGATATTCAGCTGGCAGATGGTCAGCAGAAGGGGTACAAGGCTTGAGTTTTTGAAGGAGTTTGCAGATAAAGGATGTTGGTTCAGTTTGTATGTGAAAGGAGGGCACTGGACTGTTTATGTTTTGTAATGGGTTGGGAGGACTGGGAGGGAGTGTCTTTGCAAGATTTTGAATAATTTCAGTGAAGTAATTATTGAAGGCATCAGCTATTTACAAAGGATTATCATGAGGAATTGAAGTTGGGGCTGGAGTTTTGGAATGTCCTGGTTGGAGAAGTTTATTGATGCCTGACCAGAACTTTTGTGGATTTTTTGTATGAGATTGTTGAAGGTGGTGATAATAGTTTTTTTTTGTCTAAGATAATATCCTTTTTGGTTGCATTTCTTAGCTGTTTAAAGAGTAGATGGTCTGCAGAGCTCTTAGGGGCTCTCCATTTGGCCCATATTTTGTTTCGTAGGAACATTTTTTCCTTGGTTTGTTGTGTGAGCCATGGAGCTGCTTTGGTCCTGATTCGGGAGGATCGAAGGGGGCCATGGAGATCCAGGATTTGTAGGAATTTAGTATTAAAGTAAGAAACAGCTTCATCTAGTTTGAGGTGCTTCAGAGGTGACCAGTTACAGGCTTTTAGTTCATTTTGAAAGTTATCTGCTTGGAAGTGTTTTTTTTGTACGAAAGGTTATAAAGGTGTTATTGGTAGGATTATGAGCCTTTTGCCTTATTATATAGGTTAAAACATGGTCGCTAATGTCATCAGGTAGTGTTCCTGGTATATAGGTTTCAGGATGACTATTTACAAGGATCCAGTCAAGAGTGGTTTCTTTATTACTAGGTGTGTGAATTCTTGTGGGGGTGTTTATTATTTGGGTGAAACCATGAAGATTAATGTGGGTACTAGGATTAGGGGAGCTACAGGTAGTCCAGTCAATATTAAAGTCACCTAGTATTATTGTTTCTTGAGGAAGTAAGGTGGAGAGGTTACTAAGAATATTTTCAAGAGTTTTAGTATTATTTCCAGGTGGGATGTAGGTACAGATTATGAAAATAGATTTAGATTTATTAAGTTGAAGTTTAATAGTAAGGGTTTCGGCATTGGTGTTAGGAGGTAGAGGTACATTATAGGATGAAACTTGAAGTTCTGATTTATACAAGATAGCTACACCGCCACCCTTTTTGGAAGTAGGGTCACATCTGAGGATGTTGTATCCAGGTGGGGTTATTTCTAGGTCATGAGTAGAGGGTTTTAACCAAGTTTCAGTAAGACAAAGGAGATCAAATGCATGTACTTGTAAAAGAGCATGTAATTGACTGAGTTTGTTGTTAATTCTACGGATGTTAAGTTGAGCTATTTTGAGAGCGTTACCTAGTTGTGTGGATGTAGAAATTCCATTAGATGTTTGTGTTAGTGGAATATTGATATTTTGTTGGTTAGGGCCAGGATTAGGATGAATATCTCCATCTAATAAAAGATCAATAGGATGTTTTAGTATAGTCTTTATGTTTTTAAAGTACTTGGGTGAGCTTAGCTTGCTGGGGAAGTAGGTAACATGTGAAGATCTGTGAAACTTTGGGAGTAGGTAAACTAAAGTGGAGGTTATATTGCTATGGGAGAGGGAACTGAGGTGTGAGTTTGGTATAGTTTGTTGGTGGGAAGGTATATTATTAAGTAGAGAGAAGTGCTCATAGAGGGTTAGGGTGTAGGGTGGAGTTAGGAATAGTAGTGAAGAAGTAATAAAAAGGTAATATTTAAGGTTAGAGTTATGTAAGATGGTCATTTTAGAAAGTAGGTTTTGTGAGGTAATGTAAAATGTGAGATAAAGTAAATAAATAAGGTGTGGTCTGGTAGTATAGAGGGATAATTATACCTTAGTACAAAAGAGTGGGGATGAATAAGGAGATAGTTAAGAGAGGAGTTCTCAATTAGAAGTCTAAGGTGATAGGGAGATTAATTAAGTGGGTGTAGCTTATTATGTTTCAGTTTAACAGCACTGGATGTGGGTGGGAATTGGGGGTAGGGTAGGAGAGGGGAGTGAGCCCGTAGGGCGAACGGAGCGGGCTACAGCAAGTAGTGGAGGATTCAACAGAGACAATCAGTGAACAATAGTAGCCCAGAGAGAGAGAGACAGAGGAGCAGGTAAGTAGCTTCTAATAGAGTAAGCAGGGTATAGGTAAGAGGATAGTGAAAGGAGAGGCTAAAAAGAATTAAAGTCGACAGTAGGCAGACAATGAGGAGAGTACACACTAGGAGCAGGTGAGGAGTAGTATGGTGTAATAGCAAGGAAGCAGGGAAAGGGATGAGGAAAAGAAAGAAAGGGATGTAGTGAGTTGAAACTACTAGTATTAGGGGAGTGAGTAAGGGCACAATGCTAGAGTACACTGCCACCTAGTGTGCAGAATAAAAATTACAGCAGGTAACCAGGAAAAGTAAAGTAGGTAGGGAAGGATAGTTTAACAGGTGAAGAAATTCAACAGGAGTTTCTAGTAGGTGAGAGAAGTCTGACTGCTAGCTTTCCTGACTCACTGGCTAAGTTAGTTTACAGAGTTTAATTATAGAACAGATAAAACAGATTTGCTTACAATAGGGGTTAGTGGTGAGACATACTTTGTGATTTCTGTACAAACAGCAGTAGGCACTGGGGCAGTAGATACAAAGATGGTTCAATTTGGTAAGGCTTGAGGTGGATCAGGGGGTCCTTAGTATCCAGGCGGGTCCCTTAATGCAAGGTAGGGGTAGGTTGCTAGGAAGGTAAGAATGTAAGAGGAAAGGGTATTAATAAAGTACTATGGCAACAAAAGTACCTTCAGCATACTGATAATATTGCCTAGGTCAACAGTTCTACACATATTAGTAAATGACTACATATATATATTTATACAGAAGATGCACTAGGAAGTAGGCTAGGTAAAAATAAACAGTCTAGCAGTAATGCAAACAACCTAAAACATTTAAAGATACCACAGGTAGTGGGCTAGGTATAATGTTTAAGGTAAGCTAGAAATTGAGTTGGAGAAAGAGAGAAAAAATATTGTGATCAAACTGTGGTGTTGAGATGCAGAAGCTTGTATGAAAAAAACATTAACATTCAAATATATAAAACAGTGTAGTATAACAATTGAGAGGGTACTGGCCTGTAGTATCCATTGTGGAAACAATACACAGCAAGAGGTTTTTATAGCAATTAAATATGCGATGCCAGTTCACAATAGTAGACAGTAGGTAACAGCCACTTGGTATAATGGAGGTAGCTCCCACGGCCGATTGACATTGATCAGAAATAATGTATTTTAGATAATTTAGGGAATGGTATTTTTTATTTTATTTCAGAATAGTACTTGAGATAAGGTATTGGCGCAGGTCTGTTGGGATGTTAATAATGGTGCCATATTGTACCGCATTAGCGGTCCTTATCTAATGTAGAAAAAATAGAAAAAAAAAAAACAAACTATCAAATTCTGCATACAGATGTTAATAATGGTGCCGTATTGTACCGCATTAGCGGTCCTTATTTAATATAGAAATAAAAAAAATAAATACTCAAATTCTACATACAGAGCGAATGAGGATAAGGTACTTGCAAGGAACGGTTGGGAAAAATAGTACAGTACTTTATCGCATATGGTACACTTGAGCTAAAACCAGAAGAACTGGAGACATGTTCTGCAAACAGCACATGAGCTTTACGAGCTTCCCCAGAGTCATGCAGAATGCATAGCTCGTCCTTTCCCGACAAAATTAGGTAAAAATGAATAAGCCGAGAGCAGTAGGCACCCTGGCTTTGCCCCTGTTTATTTCAAAGGTGTGGGAGGAAGGATTACAAATTACACCTGCATGGAGCAGAATTACAGATCTGAGCAACACAAACCACGTGGGAGGAACCGCAAGCCAAGTAGTTGTAATCGTGTCACCAGTTGATGTGGAAAGGGCATAAAATATAATGAAATTAATTGAATTAAAGAGGTTTAGGAGACAGCGTGATTACAAAATGATGCTAAAAGGAAACTAATGAACATTTAAAATTAGGTCGCATTAGCACGCATAGCACTAGCTGCAACCGTTTCTACCATTGGGATGAATATGTCGCAATTGTAATACCACCATAAAGTAGCATAGCACGACAATGATTTCGATTGCTCAGATTAAATATAGTAAAAAAATTAAGTTACTAAGCAATGTGTGATGAAATTTGCTTCACTAAGTAGGTTTAGGAGACAGAGCAAATCAACCATACGATAGAGAAACCAATTGAAAAGTAAAATTTAGTTCACTTTAAAAAAGCTTAACACTAGTTGCTACCATTTCTACAAATGGGATAAACAGAACGCAACATATAAAGCAATCACAAAATTACACCAGTTAAAAAGATTGAATCTCTGTACATCCACAAGAGAAAGCGCTAGATGTTAAGTTGTCAATCTATATAATTTATATTTATAGTTAGTTTTGGATAGATATTTTTCCCTAGATCCTTTCTAGTAGTGTTAGTATTCTCTCGACTAGTCTCCCCCCCCCCTTTATTAATAGTTTTCCTTACTCTTCTCCACCCTTAAGGTGGTTAGGCCTTTACCCACCCCTTTATAGTAGTTTTGTACAGGTTCCATTCAGTGTGTGTGTGTGTGGAATTTTGTTGTGTTTTACTGTAGTAAACTTAATCTTTCTTTGAGAGTGTCTTTTCAAGTGTTGTGTGTATGTTTGTTGCATCTGGGATACTTGTCTAGACTTTTTTGTCCCGTTCCTGTGGTATCATGTCTAAGGATACCAAGATATTGGGATTCAAGAAGTGTGACTCGTGCTGTCAGAAGATGTCTCTGACAGACGGTCACACTTCTTGTGTGTATTGTTTGGGCCCTCTGCACCTGCAGGACTCTTGTTCTATCTGTCATGCTTTTAGCCCAAGAGTCCTGCAGGAATGCAGAAATAAGCTCATACTAAGGGGCTTATTAAAGCCCGAAGGTTCTCCTACCAAGCCTATGTCAGGAAAACCTTCTAAGCCCACCAAACCTTCGGCTCCATGTCCGGAGCCGGCGCCGAGCAGACCTTCTTCTGCCTCGTCGGTTCAGGCTGGAACCGATACATCGAGGCCTCAGTCGGCTCCGACCTTGGTGTCGGAGCCGTCTCCAAGCCGAAAGTGTTCCCGATCTTCTTCATTGGAGTCGGTCAGGTCGGCTCTGAAGTCCCCTTTGCTGTCAGAGCGGAGCCATAGGTCTCACTCCTCTAGATCTTCCAGGCTTTTGGACCACGACCTCGAGAGGGTAGTCAGTAGGCTTTTGAAGTCGCAGGCGCTCGCCCAGTTATTGCATAGCCCCGTCTCAACAGACAGCGGTTTCCCCAGCGCCTGCTCCAGTTCCTCCTCCGACTATTCCTTCAAGCTCGGAGCCGGAGGCCGTCGGGGTTGGTACCGTGGGGGCGTCTGAACCGATTCCACCCTTATCGGTTCCTTCGTCAGCTCTGATCCCTTCATTGGCTCCGTCCTTGGAGGAATCCGGGCGCCGGGACTCCCTCGTCATTTCCGAGGGGGCGAGTGGCATCGGACCCTTGTCCGACCCCATTCTCCCTCTCGGAGCATTGGCACAGGTGAGTTCGGCCCCGACATCGGCCTCGGAGCCGTCCCTCTCGGTGTCGGGAGGAGCTCTCATCTCTTTGGAGCTGGGTCCCTATTCTCTGCCTGATAGGGGCACCTTTGAGGTCATGAGGAGCGTGCTGGCTCCTATACCGGTGCCACGGTCGGCCCCATCGGCCCCTCCTTCCATGGTGCCTGCTTCGTCCTCTGCCTACCCTCCCGAACCCAAGTGTGGAGAACCAATGCTCCAGGTCGCCCCATTGGGCGTATCCTCCTCTTCGGAGGCCTCCCCTGATCCTGCGGGGGAGCCCCCTCTGAAGAGGACATGCAAGAGGAAGTATGTGGACTCCCCGGAGTCAGTGATATCTGACACCGACCTGGATGATTCGGAAGGGTCCCCAAGGTTCCCCTCTGAGGATGTCTCATTTTCTGACATCCTAGAGATCCTTAAACAGAGGGGGAACTGGTCTGCCCTCAACCCTTCCGAGGACGAGTCGGTGTACCTGGATGCGTTCGGTTCTCGCCCTTCCACCTCCTGGGTGTTCCCGCCTTTCGACCCACTCATGGAGGTGGTGGCTCGGAAGGCATGGGTGGCTCTGGATACTATGGAACCAACTCCCCAGAGGCCCACAAAATTTATTACAGCCCCTTCGGACAAGCAGTTTATCACTAAGGGCATCCCTGTTGATACCATGGTGGTGGTGGCGGCCACTAAGAAGGAGTTGGCTGACCCTTCAGTTCCTGTCCATCCTCCTAATAAGGAATCTAGGACTATGGATAGGTACGGCAAGCGGATGTTTTCTTCAGCGACCTTTGCCATGCATTTGCTGAATTATTTGTGCCATTTCACCCGTCTTCAGAGAGACCTTCTCAAAGAACTAGGTGATACCTTACAGGACCCATCAGCTGCGGGGTCTCAGGAAAAGATCATCTCCCAGCTGGGGACCCTGAACTCTATTGTAAACTCCTCCATGCGGCTCATTTCCTGTGCCGCCGATGGAGCAAGTAGGGCTGCAGGCATGGGCGTTGCTCTAAGGAGACACGCCTGGATGTGGCTTTGCAACTTTGCCGACCCCTTCAAGGCGTCCTTCACTAACACCCCCTTTGACGGTTCTGCCTTGTTTGGACCTCAAGTGAAGGATACGTTGACCAGGTGCGAGCAGGAAGGCAAGACTCTCTCTGCCATGGGAGTCCGTTTTTCCACTCCTTCTAGACCATACCGTAAGGGTCAAAAGGGTGGAAAAATGTGGTTCCGGAAACCCCAGGGAGTACTGCCTGACGCACGTGACGAGCTTCCCTCCAGAGGCGGAGGAGGGAACAATAACAGGCGTTGCCCTAGGGGCAGGGGGGGGGGTCCGCAAAATCAGGGTAGCAGAGAATCTTTCTCTGACAAACCCTTCCAGCACCCCTGAGGAGCTGCCCGACTGTCCACCTTCGGAGGCAGTTGGGGGAAGACTATCACTGTACCCAGAAGCCTGGCATTCCCTCACGCAAGACAAATGGGTACGGTTGATCATATCCGAGGGTTACAGAATTCCCTTTATTCACACCCCACATCAGCCAAAAGGGCCCCTTTCAGACGTTCCACCCAGTCTGAGAGATCAAGCAGCACTAGAAATTTCAAAGCTGCTAAGAAAAAGGGCCATCCAGCCAGTCCCAGCAGACCAACAAGGATCCGGAATCTACTCCAAGTTCTTTTTGGTACCAAAAAAGACAGGGGACTGGAGACCTATTTTGGATCTCAGCAGACTGAACAAGTCAGTTCGAAGAACGAGGTTCCAGATGGTCATGCTACAGTCCATTCTACCCTTTCTGGGTCAGGACAATTGGATGTGCGCTATAGACCTTCAGGATGCGTACTACCATATCAAGATGAACAGGCGCTCCAGAAGGTTTCTCCGCTTCCGGCTGGGAGCCAGTCACTACCAGTTCAGAGCCCTGCCCTTTGGCCTCGCCACAGCCCCCAGGGTGTTTACCAAATGCATGGCAGTGGTTGCAGCTCACCTGAGACGACAAGGATTCCAGGTGTTTCCATATTTAGACGACTGGCTCCTTACTGCCACCACCAGGCACCAACTACTCCAATCCAGAGATTACACTGTACAAACGTGCAACGCGCTAGGTATCTCTATAAATTTCGAAAAGTCTGCATTGTCGCCTTGTCAGTCAATTTCCTTCATAGGTTCATAGGCGCCGTTTTAAACACAGTGGAGCTCTCAGCAAAACTACCTACACAAAGAGTTTCAGACATTCGCAACCATGTTCAGATCCTATTACAGGAGAGCAGAGTCCAAGCCAGATTTGTACTAAAAACACTTGGTCTCATGGCAGCAGCAATCACTTTACTCCCCCTAGCGCATTTTCATATGCGGATCCTGCAGTGGATGCTTTTTTCCCAGTGGTCCTTTCAGCAGCTCCCCATGTCACACACCATTCTAATCTCTCAGTCATGCAAAAGACACCTTTCTTGGTGGACGGTCTCCCCTCAGGTACTCCAGGGCAGACCTGTGGTCCTTCCTCCTCCTGTAGCCACTGTGACAACGGATGCCTGCCTGATCGGGTGGGGGGGGGGCATTTTCGGGGCAGGACAGTCCAGGGCACATGGCAACCCTTCGAATGCCACTTGCACATAAATGTCTTGGAAATGAGAGCGGTACTTTTAGCATTGCAGGCCCTTCGGAACTCTCTACCCACCGGGACTATTGCAATTCAAACAGACAATATGTCTGTAGTGTGGTACATCAACAAGCAGGGCGGAACCAGATCCTACCCCCTATGTTGAGAAGCACTCAGACTTTGGCAGTGGGCGATCTCTTTTCAACGGTTTCTGGTAGCAACGCATATTCCCAGGAAGTCCAACGTCATAGTGGACAGACTGAGCAGAGCCATTCTCATGCCTCACGAGTGGTCTCTCAACCAGATAGTAGCGGAAAGAATTTTCAGAAGGTGGAGTCAGCCTTGCTGCGATCTTTTTGCAACACCTCTAAACAGCAAGTGCCCAGACTTCTTCCCCCTCTTCCCTCTCCCAAGTCTACCCCCCAGAGATGCTCTAGTCCACGATTGGCCCCGGGGTCTTCTGTATGCATTCCTCCCCTTTCCCTTGATTACTCAATTAGTCCAGAAAGCGACTGCCTTGAGAGCCAGGATGATCCTCATTGCCCCTTACTGGCCTCGACAAATTTGGTTTCCGTTCCTGCAACGCCATCTACTGGAGCAGCCCTGGCATCTGGACCCAGTGCCAAATCTTCTGACCCATCAAACGGGTGGGCTGCATCAGTCCCTTTGATCTCTCAACCTCACAGCTTGGTTGCTCCACTTCCAACCATAGCCAGGCTACCCCTTATCTCTCAACCAGTTCGCGATATCATCCTCGCTTCTCACAAGTCTACTACCAGAAAGACTTATGCTAGTAAATGGCAGCGTTTCTCTGTCTGGGCAGGGGAAAAACACGTGGACCTCTTTACGGCTCCTGTCCAGACAGTTCTAGAGTTTCTAGCAGAACTCTTTTGATTGGGCTCCTCTGCAGCCACCATTAGAGTTCAACTGGCAGCTATTGCAAATTTCCACGTTGGCTTGTCAGAGACCAGCATCATGTCCCACAAACTTTGCAAAGCCTTTTTAAAAGGAACCCTTTTACTTAGGCCCCCGGTTAAGGACCCTCCCCCACCGTGGGACTTAAATTTGGTACTGTCTTCTTTAATTCTTCCTCCCTTTGAGCCGGCGGCTTCTTGTTCGTTGAAGTTGCTCTCGTGGAAAACACTCTTCTTAGTAGCCATCACCTCAGCAAGATGGGTCTCAGAACTTCAAGCCCTTTGCATTCACCCTTCTTATCTTGTTTTTCTCAAAGACAGAGTGTCACTTAGGACTAATCCATCTTTTTTACCCAAAATAATCTCAAAGAAAAATCTGAATCAGACCATAGATCTTCCAGTCTTCTTCCCAAATTATACCAATAGAGCTGAACGAAAGTTACATTGTTTGGACGTTCACTGTCAATTACGCTTCTACCTGGATAGAACTAAGCAGATGAGAAAATCAAACCAGCTCTTCTTGTCTTATGCGGAAGGGAAGCAAGGCCAACCAGTCTCTAAGGTAACCTTGTCCAGGTGGTTGTCCTGTCTTATCATGTTGGTCTACCAGTTGAGGAACAGGGAACTTCCTACTAAGCCTAGAGCCCACTCAACCAGAGCTTTAGCTTCTTCAATAGCCTTTCGGACAAGATTGCCGATGGATTCCATTTGCGCAGCAGCCACTTGGGCCTCTCCTCATACCTTCATTTCTCATTACAAGCTCGATATGGCCTCCAGAAGTCGGGCTGATTTTGGTTCCACTGTGAAGAGTTTGTTCCATTGAGCCACCCAGGACTTAGGTGCTAGGGACGCTGTCCCATCCAGCAAGAATGAAGGCGAGATTGACAACTTAACATTGAGAAGTTATGTACTTACCATAATGTTCCATGTTAGTTGTCTTCTTCTCGCCTTCTTTCTTGCGTCCCACCCCCCCCATCCCCCTAGCCTGGAAAGATCTAGAGTACCTTGTGAGAGTTATTGCCACCTCAGTTATATCCCCAGCTAGCTCCCTTGTTCCCTTTTTCTTTGCTAGCTCTTCTAGAGGGTTTTTATATATATATATATATATATATATATATATATATATATATATATATATATATTTTTTTTTTTTTTTTTTTTGTATCTATGATTAGGTGGATTATTCTCTGTTGTGGTGGGACATATATGTCCATAGTGTTAGCTATCAAATGAGATCTGGGTATATGACGCCTAGCATTATGGGACATAGCTTAGCCTCGAGCCGGTAAAAATAGCTCTCGAGCTTTAGTATTAGGCCGAGTCGGAGCCGAGGTTCGGCTCCGAATCCCATCCAGCAAGAAAGAAGGCGAGAAGAAGACAACTAACATGGAACGTTATGAAGTACATAACTTCTCATTAACTAATCTAAGCACGGTACACTGTGGGCAACAGAGAAACTGCAACAGTACCGTTCTAGTAATTACACAATTACGATAGATTTACCTTTGCTGCTCAGGTAGTACAAATTAGTGAAAACAGCTTCACACTACAATATTTCAAATTGCTCAGCATTGGTATTGTGGAACAACACAGTTAATAATTACTTCAGACAACATAATAATACTCACTGTTGGTAGCATATTTCTGGGTTCAGGAGCACACAGCAGCCAAGGGAAGAGTGTGGGTAGTAAAGGACGGCGCCACGAAGGTCTACCTCCCTATATGCCCTAAGGGCAGGGAATGAGGAGGAGGTGGGAGGGGTAGCGAAAGAGAGGGAAGGGGTAGATGAGGGCGGGACAAAAGGTAAGCAGAGAGCAGTTTTTGAGGAATGGCAGGTTCCAAAATGAAGGGGTAGCTTAGAAAGTATACACTGAAAGGTGAAAAAAATGGATAGGTTTAGGTGAGGACATGATGGTGAGTTAGATGATAGTTAACAGAAGAGGAGATATTAAGTCATAGGAATATTAAGGTCCAGGTAAAAAGTGAAAAGTGATGATCATAACAGATAGTACAGCAAGTAGTGGAGGATTCAACAGAGACAATCAGTGAACAATGGTAGCCCAGAGAGAGACAGAGGAGCAGGTAAGTAGCTTCTAATAGAGCAAGCAGGGTATAGGTAAGAGGATAGTGAAAGGAGAGGCTAAAAAGAATTAAAGTCGACAGTAGGCAGACAGTGAGGAGAGTACAGGCTAGAAGCAGGTGAGGAGTAGTATGGTGTAATAGCAAGGCAGCAGGGCAAGGGATGAGGAAAATAAAGAAAGGGATGTAGTGAGTTGAAACTAGTATTACTAGGGGAGTGAGTAAGGGCACAATGCTAGAGTACACTGCCACCTAGTGGGCAGAATAAAAATTACAGCAGGTAACCAGGAAAAGTAAAGTAGGTAGGGAAGGATAGTTTAACAGGTGAAGAAATTCAACAGGAGTTTCTAGTAGGTGAGAGGAGTCTGACTGCTGGTTTTCCTGACTCACTGGCTAAGTTAGTTTACAGAGTTTAATTATAGAACAGATAAAACAGATTTGCTTACAATAGGGGTTAGTGGTGAGACATACTTTGTGATTTCTGTACAAACAGCAGTAGGCACTGGGGCGGTAGATACAAGGATGGTCCAATTTGGTAAGGCTTGAGGTGGATTAGGGGGTCCTTAGTATCCAGGCGGGTCCCTTAATGCAAGGTAGGGGTAGGTTGTTTGTGATTTCTGTACAAACAGCAGTAGGCACTGGGGCAGCAGATACAAAGATGGTCCAGTTTGGAAAGGCTTGAGGTGGATCAGGGGGTGCTTAGTATCCTGGCGGGTCCCTTAATGCAAGGTAGGGGTAGGTTGCGTTGGTAGCGTATTTCTGGGTTCAGGAGCACACAGCAGCCAAGGGAAGAGTATGGGTAGTAAAATCTTTCACATGTTCGGATCAATTGTTCATTTCTTGTGAAGGTAAGAAGGGTCAACCTATGTCAAAGCGGACTATTTCCAAATGGTTGTCTAAATGCTCACCACAACAACACTATTCCAGACAGAGACAAGGCCCACTCTACCAGGGCCTTGGCTTTATCTATGGCTTTTTGGAAAGGGATGGATTGTAGAAACAGCAACTTGGTCTAGATCAGTCTTTGCTAGGACCATTCCCCAGGGGTCTCCTGAGTTCTTTTCCTTCCACTTCACAAAATTTGTAAGATATATTATTCTTCCTATATAGCTTAGGATACTGCAGAAGTGATCGATATGAAGAATGTAGTACAGTTGTGAAAGTAAGTTTACCATTGCTGTAGATGTTCGAATGATCACTGCTGCAGTAGCCACCCATCCCTTCCTCCCTCCTTGTTTCATGGTGTATTGTTTTTGCCAAGGTGTGGACTTTTACTTTTTGTTGTTCGCAGCACTGCCCTTTCAGGGTTAAGCTTGCCTCTGTCTATTAACATAAAAGCTCTGCAGGTCTTGGTGGTCAAATGTGCATTTTAACTAAGTTCAGCTTGAGGTAACTGTTTGTGCATGTGGAAAGTGCCCCAAAGCTTTGGAAGCTGGCTGGCTGTTATACCCATACAGCTTAGGATACTGCTATAGTGATCAGTCAAACATCTACGGTTATGGTAATTTTACATATGCAACTGTAATTTCCTGATTTTATCCTCCACCCATTATTTTTGGCTTTGTCCAGGATTCTTGACCAGATATGTTGAGAGGTATGGTGCTACCCCAGAACATTCAAATCTAAGTTATTTCTGTTGAGGTTACTTTAGCAACCAAGAAATAGAGTACTAGACATTTGCTTGGTATAGTTTTTGTCTTTATTAGTGCTTTTTCCCCGGGGGGGGGGGGTCTGGAAAGCTAACATGATTGTTTGCTGTGTCAGTAACTGAACAGGCAGCACTCTTGCCTTTGGTGCAGAAGGTTGTGAGTTCTATTCCCACACCAAGTACTTTTTTCAGTATTGACACTGGTGGGGGGTGGGGGGTGCTGTTCTCCTGGGTGTGTCATTCTTCGGATATAACGTTCAGTCAATGCCCCATCTGCCTGAGTTGGTGTTAGCTCAGGTGGATGTAAAAGCTCCTGCAGCACTTATCAAAAACTGTAGAGGAAGTTCCCAGATATCATTGCCAAATTTCACCTAGTCAGTAGGAATACTATCTCAGGACTCGCAGGAAAAGAGACCATTGGCTTGTGAGACTAACCCAGTCATAAAAAGTCAAAATACATAAATTATGGTTGCTCCTGTAACTTATTTATTTAATTATACCTTTGTAGTCTATTTTATTGCATCAGAATCATTAGGTGGGTATGGTTGCTTTATCTCAGTGGACCTACAGCTCTAAAGTGATTGTGGAGGTTTTTCCACCCAGAATCCACTTCAAGCCCCCTTTATACAAGTCATGCTGGACATGAGGAAATCTTTTTTTTTTTACTCCTATGTAAATAGAATGGCAGTAGTGTGACTCACAGACATATTGGACAGCTTCTGGAATCTATTTTCATTTTCACTTTTTTGCATCAATTACTGTGATTTGTGTTTTCAGAACAACTCTTACCTTAACAGTATTTGTAAATGCTCAACAAAATAAAGTGACTGAAATGCAGGTTTTAAGGCTTCCAATTTTTAGTCCAAGTGTTCACAGACCCTCTCCCACATTTTAGCTGATGTGTAAAACTATCCAGGAGCTATTAATTCACCACCCTTGCTTCTACTTCAAAGAACTTTAAACAGACATTTAAAGTACTTTGCTATTCACCATTGCTTGCAGTGGGAAGATGTGTGTTTTACACTGAATGTTGGCAAAATGTGTTATATTTGTTTTAAAGTCTTTTCCTTACAATGCAGGGCAGCACAAAATAAGTCTGACTTTCTGTTCTTGAATTTGGGTTAATGATTTTTTTTCTTCTTTCCACTGCGGCAAAAATGTCTTTGTGCATTACATGTTCCCACCTCTGTTTTACTGGTAGCTAGCCCACCTGAATTTTTATACTGTAGCATTTCCAACACTTCTTACAAACCGTAATCCTTTAGCATGACAAACTAAATTTGGTCACTCCTCCCGGTCCCATCTCATTTGGGAAGGACTACTCCCTTGCTTCTTCGACTTTGGACACTCCTATCATCAGCATCAACACTCATCAGCTCAGTCTACTGAGTAAAGAGAGAGCATTTGGGAAGGCCAACCCCCTTAGTTTCTTAATCTTGAACTATCTTCTGTTTCCTCCCTCTCCACTAAAAAAAAATTACACTTTATTCAGCTGCTTTTACTGTAATTGTGTTCTTCCTACTTTATTACCTTATTTTTGCATTGCTGCATGCTCTTAAGTGTTCAAGTGTTTTTATTCTGCTGCATTTATTACTGCTTGTTAGTAGCCTGATTAAATTTATCTGTTATTCTAAGCATCTTAGTTTTTGTTTTAGCACTTGGGCTTCAGGCCAGTTACTTTACATTTATGAAGGTTTTTGTGGTCTACACTCTTGTGGACAAACCCTTATCAAAACCCTGTGTCCATAAGTCTGCCAAAGTATTCGGAACACTATGTCTGGACAATTCCCGTCAGTTTCGCTTGCCAGCCTGGTCAACATGGGCATACTGAGACAGTGTATCAACTGTCTCATGTTTACTGACATCCCTCTTCTCCTAGCACATAATTCTTCTATTTGCGGGAAATGCATCTACATCAGTAACCTGGAATCCATGCTCTCTCGTGCCACAGTCAGTACTCCTGACAAAGAGGAGATTGCCAGCACAAACACCACACCACTCACATCACGTAGCCAAGCACAACACACACCCACCTATGTATGCAAAGGTCCTCAATAAAAACTTACCTAAACAGCAGAGCCTTCCAAAACACACTCAAAAACATTCCACACACAACATCAAAAACATCACACACAGCAGACAACACACCAGTGTCTCAAAAACACAGCCCATATGGCAAAACAATAAACCAACACAGCCCACAAGGCACAACAATAAACAAAACATACTAGTCATTGGTGAATCAATTGTAAGACACACCAGTGTCCCCCTTACCAGGCTCAACAAGGAAAAGGTTACAGTCAGTTGTCTGTCTGGTGCCAGAATCCGCCACATCACGCACACACTTAAGTCTCTCCACAACAACTACTAGTATGACTTTGTCATTGTCCATGTTGGTGTGAATGACTTGAGACATACCTCCCTAGACTATATGAAGAGAGACATGATTTAGGTCTCAGAGAATGTGTCCCAGGCAGGTATGACCCTAGCCATAAGCAGCATCCTACCTTCACCAAGAATGATACCACAATATCAACAAAAAATCATTGACTTCAACAATTGGCTTAGTTTTTGGTGTCATTCCAAGAGGATCCAGTATCTGTCTGCCTGGGATGACATGGTTGGCAGGCCTTGATGCTTTGTCAGAGATGACCTCCACCTGTCACTCCTGGAATTCCAGATCCTGGCCAAGGCTCTTGCCTCCTCCATTGTGCCTTTTTTGGCAATGCCCCAAAGACAAATCTTCCAACATAAACCATCTGTCAAAAAGTAAATTGAAGGTTGTGCTGCTTAACACTAGGAGACTTAACCTGAAAATGCACCCACTGGAGGCTCTTCTTGCACTGGAAGATGCTGACATCTGTGCTGTCACAGAAACTTGGTTTAGGGCTGCAGAGAGAACCCCTGCCTTACCAGGCTATACCTCATTCCACACATTCTGACCCCAAAATGAAGTTGGGAGGACTAAGGGCGGGGGAGTCTCTGTCTTCATTAAGGACAGGCACACCTCCAGACTGGTTTGCCGCTATGATGCACTGGAACTATTCCAGGTGCAAATGACAGTTGACAAGACACCAATCCAAGTTATAGCCAGCTATAGATCCCCCTCCATGACTCAGGACATCCACTCCTCCTACCTGGATTTACTTGACTCCATCAAGGTACCTCCTAACACACTGATCCTTGGTGACTTTAACCACCCCACCATAGACTGGGTGAACTATTCCTGAACTAATACCCTCACCCAATGATTCCTTGACTTCATCAGTTCTAAAGCACTAGACCAGTTTGTCTCATCCCCACAGAGGGAGATAACATTCTGGACTTGGGTCTTACCAACATGAGCGACCACTGCACCACTCCCTTAGTATGTTCTTCCCTAGTGAGATCAGCTCATTGGTCTGTCTCATTCGAAGTTTCTATCCCACCCAACCCTCTCCAGCCATAGTCAGGCTAAAAAAACTTCTCAAAAGCTGACTACAACCTCCTGAGGGAGGGTATCAGTAGCTTTACACCACTGCCCCCCCCTCAGAGGATGCAGACAACTATGATGAATAGTAAGCCAATGCAGTATGCAAGCACCTTTACAACTGCATGGACTCAGTCATATCCAACAGAACTAAAACCTGGAAACACAGACCTGTCTGATGGACATCCTCTATTAACAGGCTTTAGAATGAAAGGAATAAACTGTTGTCCAAGGGTAAAAAGGAACAAATTCCAGACTGGACAAACTCCTTCCTTAGTCTCAACAAGCAAATTAGACCACTAGTGAAAACCTCCAAAGCCAATTATGAATCAAAACTAGCCTCCGATACAAAGGGAAACCACAAAGTCTTCTTCACTTATGTCAGGAACCTCCATGCCAAAGCCCAGGTTTGTTCCAAATTGGTACTTAATGGTATCAGTTACATTGATCCTGTTGACTTAGCCAACCTGCTAGCAGATAGGTTCAGTGCAAATTTCACTTCCCTGTTCCCCCAAAGGCCCTTTCGACATCCCTCACACCTCTATAGATCAAGTGTTAAATGCCCTTTCCAAGGCAAAGAACACAGCTTCCATGGGACCTGATAGTATCCCAGGCTGTATTCTGCACCATCTCCAGCAAGAACTAGCTTCACCATTGAGTACCCTATTCAATCACAGCCTAAGTACAGGCTTCATTCCAGCTGAGAGGAGAACTGCCATTGCCATCCCCTTGCACAAAGGTGGTGCCACTACTGACCCTGGAAATTATCACCCCATTAGCTTGACAAGTCTGATTTGTAAAGCCATGGTGTGTGTTGTTATGGATCTCATAAAGAAGGACATAGGCAATTTCCAATCACTTGATCCCACCCGGGTCAGATTCATCGAGGGCAGATCTTGCCTGTTGAACCTGGTTGACTTCTTTGAGACTGTTGCCAAAGTCGTGGATGAGGGAAAGTCAGTACATACAGCTTACCTTGACTTGGCCAAGGCCTTTGACACAATCCCCCCTCGGGCATCATCAAAAAGCTAACACAACTTAATGTAAAGCCCCATCTCATCAGGTGGGTGGCCAACTGGCTCACCGACAAGATCCACAAGGTCAAAATAGGCACCTCTGATAGCAGACCTGTCACTAGTGGTGTTCGCAAGGGATCTGCCCTGGGACCCCTACTGTTTGGAATCTACTTCTCAGAGGTCCAGGCAAAGATAAAAGGCCTGTGGCTGACCAAGTCTGTGGACAACTGTAGGTTGGGTGCTGTCACTGACTCCCCAAATGATGTTAACATACTTCAAGAGTGTCTCACAGCAACAAATGACTGGTGCCAAAGTCATGGCCTCAAGTTAAATGCAAAGAATTGTATCATCATACTATTTGGCAAAAACACGGCACCTGCTGATTACCACATCAATGGCAACCCCCTAAGCACACAACCTGTGATGAGAGACCTGGGTACTCAGGTTGACAGCAATCTCACATTTGACCATCACATAACAACAGTGGTCAGAAACGCATTTTACTTGGTTCATCTCATAAGTAAAGGGATTGCATCCAGAAAAAGGAGGTCATTACCTCTCTGTACTCCTCCCTTATTAGACCAATAATTGAGTATAACGCCCAGTTTGGTATGTACCTCTGCAAACACTTGCACCAACTGGAAAGGCCAAAGAAATATCTCACAAAGAGAATCCATGGCCTCCAACACCTGTCCTATGCGGACAGGCTCAAATCATTATCACTCTACTCAGTATCATACAGATTTCTCAGAGGTGATCTGTGTCTCGCCTACAAGGCAATCTCACACCCTGCCCTATTAGAGATGCTGCATATCTGTAAGTCTATCTCCTTGTGCATTTCCCACTCGAAAGGTCTAAATCTAATATGAAACATTAAGAAAACCTGCTGGAGAGACAGGTCTGTCTCTCAGAGGCTGCCCAGTCTCTGGAATAGACTACCCATACACATCAAACAGAGTACATTGAAAACTACAAAGCAACTATAAATAACATCCCACACACTGTTTGCTACATTTATGTAGGGGGGCAAGCCCCCCTGCACCCCTCAAGTTGGGGCGTCCTCCCCCACACACCCCCATAAATTAAATATACCAACTCCAAGTAATTTCTTAACCCCACTGTGTTGCGACCTTGGAGTTGGTATATTTAATTTATGGGGGGGGGTGGAGCCCCCCACATGGGGGTGCAGGGGGGCTTGCCCCCCTACATAAACATAGTAAAACTCTGTGGGATGTTATTTATAGTTGCTTCATAGTTTTCAATGTTTTGAGATTTGATGTTATGAGTTTTAGATGTTTTGAAGTTTAGATGCTATGGTCTTGATGTTTTGTGTTTAGATGTTATGAAGAGTAGATGTTTTGATAGGTAACCATATATCCTGGTTAAATAATAGTAGCAAGCTCTTAGAACAAATGTCATCATTATTCTGTCTAAATATAGTTAATATCAGTTATGGCAGGTATCACAGCTATGAGTGCTGTTTGATCAATCCTGATATGGTGTGCGTGGATGCAGCTGTGTCTGGCAGCTAGTATAAATGTCATTATTATTTTGTCTAAACATAGTTAATGTTAGTTATGGCAGGTATCATAGCTTCGAGTGCTGTTTGGTTAAGCCTGAAATGGTGTGTGTGGATGCAGCTGTGTCTGGCAACTGTTGTATGTTGCCGTTTTTGTCTCCAGGTGGTTGTGGTTTGCGGCTTGTGATTGAGATTTACTGATGCTTGTGTATTAGAAAGAGACATTTGGTATTTTAGCCTGCATCCATGGGAAGGGGGTGGATAAAACTGTGATTTGGGATATTTTGGCAGAGAATAGTTTGTTTATACATCTACTGAGTGAGAGGTGGGAAGGATGGAAGAATGCGTTCTTTTGTTGTGGCGGCTTGTTAGGAGGTTTTTTTTTTTTTCTGTTTTCTCTCCGTTCTTTTCTTGGCTGCTGCATTGCTGAAAGGGAGGGAATTTAGACTTGAAGTTGCAGTGAAGTGAAGCTTTGCTTCAGATGGATCGCGAGCCTCTGGTATGCAGTACACAGAGACACACTAACAGAAGCAGACACTCCCAGGTTGCTATGGTAATGGAGATGGAGTAACGATAATGCTTAATGGCTCTGAGGAGCCTCTGAGATGATTCTCGACAATGAAGTTTTTGGTTTAAAAAAATATAATAAAAGGGCTGTTTTAAACCACATATACACATATTGATGGTTTCCCAACACTTCGTTTAGCTCATTAAGTTGTTTCTTAATAGATAAAAAAATAAATAATAAGCGCAATTTTATATTTAAAATGTATTATGTTCCAAACACATTAAGGACTTACATAAGAGTGAAAGTCTGAGTTATTGTGAAAGGTTAAGAACACTTGGTCTTCTGCAGTACCCTTTGCAGTGGTCTGGGAGGTGAGCTTGCTCGGACGTGTTGGGCATATGGGGATAGCTGATTCTAGGGGTGTTTGGGGTTGCTGGGAATTGCTAGAGAGTCATCAGATTTCCTTTGTGGAAATATCTGTGGGAATGGAAGGTGTGTTGAGCGGTTCACTGACAGAGTGGCCACTACATGGAACAGGACAAATATTGGTTTGTATATTTTAAGAACAGCCTGGAAACACACCACATGAACTAGTGAATGGTATTCTGGCAAAACTGGATGGGCATTGTTGCCCGTGCTTGAAGTACTGATATGGGGTCTATATCACGTAGTCGAAGTATGACAACTACGAACGTGATATGGTCGAAACCATAAGTTCAAAGTTGTCATACCTCGATTGTAAAAAAAAAAAAATATAAAAACAAAAAGAACGTACCTGAGGTTTGTAAGCAGGTGGGGCAAGCCGCCCTGCACCCCCCGGTCTTTAAATATACCCACGCCGAGGTTGCGCTACAGTGCAGTAAAGGAAATTTTCCCTTTACTGCACTGTAGTGCGAACTTGGAGTTGATATATTTATAGAGCCGGGTGGGTGGGGGCGCAGCCCCCCATGTGGGGGATGCGGGGGGGGCTTGCCCCCCTGCATACATTTTATTTTGTTTTCCCTTTTTTTTTTTACATTTTTTTACACATAGTCGAAGTTCTGTAACTTCGGACATATGTGTTCGTACATATGGTAGTCGAAGTTACGGAACTTCGACTATGTGATATAGACCCCTGATATGTGTGCATATAAGGATGGAAATATATTTAGAACAAATAAGAAACTAGAAGGGTGTCATAATTTAAAGTCTATGGACTGTATAAACATGCTTGGAAGGAGCTAATAATAAGAATAAGCATTACAGCTTGTGGTCTCTCAAATAACTAAGCAAAGCCAAAAAAAAAAAAAAACACAATAGTTATGTAATGTATGATTTTAGTAAATTCAGACATAAAATATATAACCATCGTATAAGATGAAGCAGTCTGCTCAATTTAGATATTAAAGATAGGATTTAATAACATGGGCTTGTGTATAATAACACTACTGTCTTGTCATAAGTGACATACACAACATTGAACATCAAGGGGAAGCATGATGATTTTCTTATTTAAGTAAATATGCATAACAAGTCATGTAATTGCTTTAACTTGAATTGTAGTTTTTGTAACCCATCTTGACCATATATAACACTTAAGCGGTTACCAAGGTAACTAATGTTTATACATGACGTCAAACTAACAAAGTTGTTCAAGAGAAACAATAGAAGCCTGAACTTGAAATGTCACAGAATGTAACAATCATATTCTGAACAAATAGTATTAAATTAACAATAGACACTCAGTTCAATAACATGGGCTTGTGTATAATACTACTGTTTTAACTTGTCATAAATGACATACACTGTATTGAACATCAAGAGGAAGTATGATGATTTTCTCATATTAGTAAATGTGCATAACAAGTCATATAATTGGAAATCACACCAAACAAAACAAACCAAACCAAACTGCAAACATAAAAAAGGAAGAAAATCCCAGGTGTGTATCCAGACAACCAAGAGATGAACTATGACACAAGTTTTAGCGCTTTCATTCACTTAATTTAATTCGTGAACTTCTTCAGAAAACAAACATACAATCCTACCCAAGCACCCTTAAATACTTAAAAACAGGAAATGACATAAAACAATGAAAAATCTAACTAGTACAAAATGTATACTCTTTAACTATAATAATATATTTGAACTATAATGATCTAATGATATAATATGTAAAAAATTAATTAGTTAAAAAAAAATTTAGTGTGTGCACACACACACACACACACATACATACTTTTTATAGATGCAAACTATAATCCTACTCAAAAATTACCTACTTAGTAAAAACCATTTCAGATTTATAGATTTATTAAGTCCCGGTAATTTGTCAGCAGCTAGACAAAGTTGCCATAATGTTTCTTTACATTCTAAAATGTTGTTCAAATCCCCTCCAAATACCACTTCACTGACTTTCTCTAACACTGAAAATTCAAATTTCTTGAATTCTGAAAAAACTGCAACGTGTTTTGCCAGTGAGTTAAACTTGTCTTTGTTTTTGATAGCTAAATTATGCTCGTATATCCTGCGTTTCAAAGCTCTTTTTGTTTTTCCTATATAATAGTGATTGCAGGACACACAACAAGCAATATATACTACGAATTCTGTGTTGCAATTAAAATATCCTTTGGCCCATACTGTATAGTTTAAAGACTTTACAGTCACAAAGGAACTATTGCTAATAAATCTGCATTGTTTGCAGTTTTGACAAGCATAAGTTCCTTTTTTGGTACTTACTACTCTGAAATTATCATGATATTTTCTATTATCTACTTCTAACACAGACTTAATGTTAACCACCTTTTTGTAAGTAAATCTAGCTGTTATGCCTATTTTTGCAGCCAATTCCTTGTTCCCCAACAAAACTTTCCAATTATTTTTATGATGTCCCTTATAAACCACATTTCATTAACTATGGGTAAAGGAAATGAAATGAAATGTAATTGTTCTTTGAGATTGAACTTGTACAAATGTCCTTTGACAAAAGAATGGGTTTAGCTATTCCCTGCCTTAAAGATATAACTTCCTGTTCTATCTTCTTTATCCACTCTATACCATATCCTCTGTGCAGAAACAAAGATCTTAAAAATGTAATTTCATTTAGAAAGATGTCATCATCTGTTGTAAGTCTGCTCAGACGAATGATTTGACCTTTGACTACTCCCGTCTTCATGTGTGATGGATGCAGGCTTTCCTTGTGTAGATATTGATTTGCAAATATTTCTTTTCTAAATATTCTACTGTGAAAAGTGTTGTTTTCTTTATCTACACTTAATTGCACATCCAAGTATGAGATGTTTTCACCAAACCCACTAACCTTGAATTCTAAGAAATTTGTGGTGTTGTTCATATCTTGTACCATATTTACAAATTCCTCATATGAGCCTGTCCACAGGAAGAATAAATCGTCAATAAATCTAAAATAAGATTGCACCTTACTATAACTCTGGTGTTTAACAAGGAATTTTAGCTCCCAGTTTGCCATCACCAAATTGGCAAAGGCTGGTGCAACCCTAGCCCCCATAGCTACACCAGAGATCTGTTGATAGATGTTTTTGTCAAATCTGAAAAAAATATTGTCAAGAACAAGTTCCATGAGGCTACAAATTGTATTAATCTTGGTGTTGCCTAAGTCTGTGTTCTCAGTCAAGTATTCTCTAAGGTAATCTAACCCCTCTTCCTGGTTTATAGAGGTGTACAAAGACTTGACATCAAGTGTACCAAAAACAGTATACTCTAATGTAACATTTAAATTACATAACTGCTCTAAAAGATAAATCAAAAAAACTGCTCAAGGCTGGAAAATACGAAACCACAGACATTGAATGCATTACAATAACAAACAATGTTAAGTTGTCATTCTCGCCTTCATTCTTGCTGGATGGGTTCGGAGCCGATCCTCGGCTCCGACTCGGCCTATACTATAGCTCGAGAGCTATTTTTACCGGCTCGAGGCAGCCCTATATCCCACAATACCATGCGCTAACTCCCCAGATCTCGTTTGCCGCTTCGCTGCGAGGTTGCGGTTTTACCGGCTCAGGTCAGTCAAGAACTTTTTGTGTAGTTTTTTAGGTAAAAGGTTAGATTTCCCTATCTAATAATATTCCTCACTGTATTACCTAATCCTTAAATCTTCTTAGCTAAATTATTGTTAAGCCCTTCCCCCCCTTTTTAGTCAAACTTATAGACGGGCCTTCGGGCCTTAGCTATTCTATAGTTTTTCCTATAGTTCCCCTTTTTAGTGTGTGTGTGATTGCTTTTTTAGTCAGCCCTTTAACTTCTCCCCTTGTGTTAGAGTTTGAGTGTGAGTTGTGAGTGCTGACTGTGTTGACTCTTAGTGTCCACCATAATGTCTAAAGACACTAAGATTTCAGGATTCAAGAATTGTGACTCGTGCTGTCAGAAGATGTCTCTGACAGGCGGCCACACTTCTTGTGTTTATTGTTTAGGACCCTTGCACCTGCAGGACTCTTGTTCCGTTTGTCACGGATTTAGTTTGAGTCCTGCAGGAGCACCGTAATAAGCTGATTTTGAGGGGCTTATTGAAGCCCGATGACTCCCCGTCTAAGTCTGGCTCGGGGAAATCGCCCAAGCCCGCCAAACCCTCGGCTCCAGCTTCTGAGTCGACGGCTGGCGGAACCGAAAGTGCTCCGACATCGGCTCTGGTCGGATCCGATGTGAGCAAGACTTTTCCCGCTCCGAAACCTGTTTTGGAGCCAACAACAGCACGCAAGCGCTCTAGATCGCCCTCAGTAGAGTCTGTTCAGTCGGCTCCAGGATCGCCCTTACTGTCGGAGCGGAGTCATAGGACTCATTCTTCCAGGTCTTCCAGGCTGTCCGACCATGACATTGAGAGGGTGGTCAGTAGACTCCTCAAGTCCCAGGCACTGGCCCAAATAATTCAAAGCCCATCTCACCAGACTGTGGCTCCCTCGGTGCCACTTTCGATTCCTCCTCCGACTCTTCAGTTGAGCTCGGAGCTGGAGTTTGTCGGAACCAGGACCTTGCCCACGTCGGAGCCGATACTACCACCTTCGGCCCCGGCATCGTTGGCTCCGACCTCTTCATTGGTGCCGTCCGTGGAGAGGTCTGGGCGCCGGGACTCCATCGTCGGCTCCAAGGGGGTGAGTGGCATCGGACCCTTGTCCGACCCCGTTCTCCCTCTCGGAGCGTCGGCTCTGGTTAGTTTGGCCCCGGCATCATTCTCGGAGCCTTCTCTGTCGGCGCCGGGGGTGGTCCTGGTATCCTCGGAGCCAGGGCTGTCTTCGGTGCCTGATAGGGGAGCCTTTGAGGTGATGAGGAGCATGCTGGATCCGGTGTCCGCTCCAAGGTTGGTTCCTTCAGCTCCTCCCTCTACAGTGCCTGTTACGGTCTCTGGTCATCCTCTTGCAACTGATAGCAGAGATCCAAAGTGCAGGGTACCCACTTTGGGTGTCTCTTCCTCGTCCAAGGCCTCCCCTGAAGTTTCAGGGGAACCCCCTAGGAAAAGAAAGTGCAAGAGGAAGCACGTGGACTCCCCCGAGTCTCTCACTTCGGACACCGACTTGGATGAGTCTGAGGGTTCCCCGAGATCCCCCTCTGAGGATGTCTCCTTTTCAGATATCCTAGAGATCCTGAAACAGAGGGGGAATTGGTCCACCCTCAAACCCTCCGAGGACGAGTCGGTTTACCTTGACGCTTTTGGGTCTCGCCCTTCCACCTCCTGGGTGTCCCCTCCTTTCGACCCACTGATGGAAGTAGTGGCCAGAAAGGCGTGGGCAGCTCCTGACTCGATGGAACCTACCCCTAGGAGGCCTTCTAAATTTATTTCTGCTCCGGTAGACAAACCATTTCTGACCAAAGGTGTCTCGGTAGATGCTATGGTGGTAGCAGCCGCCACTAAGAAGGAATTAGCTGATCCTTCTGTACCTGTTCATCCTCCTAATAGACTCCAGGACTATGGACAGGTACGGTAAGCGGACATTTGCTTCAGCGACCTTTGCCATGCGGTCGCTGAACTATTTATGTCATTTCACCCGCCTTCAGAGAGATTTACTCAAAGAATTGGGTGAAACCATAGAGGATCCTTCTGCTGCGGGGTATCAGGACAAGATTAACTCCCAGCTGGCTACCGTGAATTCCATTGCCAACTCCTCCATGCGGCTTATCTCTTATGCAGCCGATGGAGTGAGTAGGGCCACAGGCACAGGTGTTGCATTGAGACGTCACACCTGGATGCGACTCTGTAATTTTGCTGATCCCTTCAAGGAATCCTTCACCAACACCCCCTTTGATGGTTCAGAGTTGTTTGGACCTCAGGTGAAGAATACTCTCACCAGGTGCGAGCAAGATGGTAAGACTCTTTCTGCCATGGGAGTCCACTTTTCCACACCATCTAGACCATACCCTAAAGGTCAGAAGGGTGGAAAGATGTGGTTCTGCAAACCACAGGGAGTCGCGCCTGCTGCACGTGGTGAACTTCCCCCCAGAGGCAGAGGGGGGAACAATAATAGACACCGCTCCAGGGGCAGAGGGGGTCCACAGAACCAGGGTTCCAGGGAATCCTTCCCTGACCAACCATTTCAGCATCCCTGAGAAGCTACCCGACTGTCCACCTTCGGAGGCAGTCGGGGGAAGATTATCTCTGTACCCGGAAGCCTGGCAATCCCTCTCTCAAGACAAATGGGTACAGTTGATCATATCCGAGGGTTACAAAATCCCCTTCATTTCCCTTCCGATCCAACTGCCGAGACCCCTCCCAGATGTACCACCCGCACAAAGGGGTCAGGCACAGCTAGAGATAACAAAGCTGTTAGAAAAAAAGAGTCATCCAGGCAGTCCCAGCAGACCAGCTAGGATCCGGAGTTTACTCCAGGTTCTTTTTGGTACCAAAAAAGACAGGAGACTGGAGACCCATTTTGGACCTCAACAGACTGAACAAGTCTGTGCAGAAGACAAAATTTCAGATGGTAACGCTGCAGTCCATTCTGCCCTTCTTGGGCAGAGACAACTGGATGTGCTCGTTAGACCTTCAGGACGCGTACTATCATGTAAAGATACACAGGCGCTCCAGGAGGTTTCTCCGCTTCCAGCTGGGAGCCAGTCATTACCAATTCAGAACCCTGCCCTTTGGTCTCACCACAGCCCCCCGGGTGTTCACCAAATGTTTGGCAGTGGTCACGGCTCACCTGAGACAAAAAGGATTCCAGGTGTTTCCATATTTAGACGACTGGCTCATTACCGCTACCACCAAGCAGCATCTTATCATAGCCAGGGATTACACCATTCGCATTTGCAACAAACTACGTATTTCCATAAATTTCGCAAAATCCTCCTTGTCGCCTTGTCAATGTATAAATTTCATAGGCGCCGTGTTAAACACCACAGAAATGTCTGCAACATTACCACCTCAGAGAGTGACAGACATACGGCGGAATGTTCAGTTTCTGTTTCAGTCCAACAGAATTCAAGTCAAGTTAGTACTGAAAACATTAGGCCTCATGGCAGCGGCGATTCTCCTTCTCCCCTTAGCCTGCTTCCACATGAGAATTCTCCAGTGGATGCTTTTTTCTCAGTGGTCCTTTCAACGGCTCCCAATGACTCACAACATTTTGATAACCCCAACTTGCAAAAAAACACCTCTCCTGGTGGATGGTCTCCCCTCAACTTCTTCAGGGCAGACCCTTTGTTCTTCCCCCTCCAGTTGCCACTGTGACAACGGATGCCTCCCTGATCGGGTGGGGGTGGGGCACTATCAGGGCAGGACTGTCCAGGGCACATGGCAACAATTAGAATGCCACCTGCACATAAATGTCCTGGAGATGAGAGCAGTGCTTTTATTGTTGCAAGCCCTTCAGGACTCTCTTCCCACGGGGACTATAGCAGTTCAAATGGACAATATGTCTGTAGTGTGGTACATAAACAAGCAGGGTGGAACAATGTCCTACCCCCTATGTCGAGAAGCACTCAGACTTTGGCAGTGGGCGATCTCCTCTCAGCGGTTTCTGATAGCAACGCACATCCCCGGGAGGTCCATCATAGCGGACACACTGAGCAGAACAATTCTCATGCCTCACGAGTGGTCTCTAAATCAAGCGGTAGCAGAGACAATTTTCCAGAAGTGGGGCCAGCCTTGCTTGCAACCTTTTCGCAACACCTCAAAACAGCAAGTGCCTCGACTTCTTCACACTCTTCCCTCTACCAGGCCATCCCCCCAGAGACGCTCTTGTCCACGATTGGCCTCGGGGTCTTCTATACGCTTTTCCCCCCTTTCCGTTGATTTTGCAGTTAATTCAGAAAGCAACCGCATTGAGATCCAAAATGATCCTCAATGCGCCGTACTGGCCTTGACAAGTATGGTTTCCGTTCCTGCACCGTCATCTACTGGAACAGCCCTGGCATCTGGAACCATTTCCAGACCTTTTGACCCATCTGACGGGCAAGCTGCACCAGTCTCTTCAGTCACTCAACCTCACAGCTTGGTTGCTCCACTTCCAACCATAGCCAGGCTTCCCTTTATTTCTCTTCCTGTCCGTGATATCATTCTTGCCTCCCATAAGTCCAATACTAGGAAGACTTATGCGAGCAAATGGAAGCATTTTTCGTACTGGGCAGAAGCTAGGTCCCTAGATCCTTTTAATGCACCAATTCATAAAGTTCTAGATTTTCTGGCGGAGCTTTTTTATTCAGGGTCGTTGTCGGCCACTATCAGAGTACAACTAGCGGCCATTGCCAATTTTCATGTAGGGCTCTCGGATACCAATATTATGTCACATAAACTCTGTAAAGCTTTCCTCAAGGGCATCTTCTTGCTCAGACCTCCCATTAAGGATCCTCCTCCACAATGGGATCTAAATTTAGTGTTAACTTCATTAATTCTCCCTCCCTTTGAGACTGCATTTTCTTGTTCCCTCAAGCTTCTCTCTTGGAAAACTCTGTTTTTGGTGGCTATAACATCTGCCAGAAGGGTGTCGGAACTTCAGGCCTTGTCTGTCCGTCCCCCTTATTTGGTTTTTCATAAAGACAGGGTAGCTCTCAGAACGAATCCTTCCTTCCTACCAAAAGTTTCGTCTGAATCAAATCTGAACTACACTATTGACTTGCCTGTTTTCTTCCCAAATTATTCAAACAGGGCTGAACAGAAACTACATTCCTTGGATGTTCATCGTCAACTGCGGTATTATCTAGACAGGACAAAACAATTCAGAAAGTCAGAACAGCTCTTCCTCTCTTATGCTGAAGGAAAGAAAGGACTTCCAGTATCAAAGGTAACTCTTTCCAGATGGTTAGCATCCATCATTACCTTTGTCTACGAGTTGAGACACAAACAACTTCCTTCAAGACCTAAGGCTCATTCAACCAGGGCACTATCAACCTCAACAGCCTTTCAAGCAAGGTTACCATTAGATGCCATTTGTGCAGCAGCTACATGGGCTTCTCAACATACTTTTATCACCCATTACAAACTTGATATAGCCTCCAGAAATAGAGCTGACTTTGGTTCCACCGTACTCAGGAGTCTGTTCCGTTGAGCCACCCAGGACCAAGGTGCTAGGGACGCTGTCCCATCCAGCAAGAATGAAGGCGAGAATGACAACTTAACATTAAGAAGTTATGTCTTACCATAACGTTCCATGTTAGTTGTCTTCTTCTTGCCTTCTTTCTTGCGTCCCTCCTGCCCCCTAGCCTGGATAGACTCGAGGTTCTGAGTCCTTCCATTTCTGGAGATACAATATGTTGCATCTTTCATGGTATCCTTAGTGTTACTAGCAGGTAACCTGTACTCGTAAAAGAGGATTATAATATTATTATTATAATATTACTTTTTATACTATGTCTTAGCTTCCAAACAAGATCTGGGGAGTTAGCGCATGGTATTGTGGGATATAGGGCTGCATTGAGCCGGTAAGAATAGCTCTCGAGCTATAGTATAGGCCGAGTCGGAGCCGAGGATCGGCTCCGAACCCATCCAGCAAGAAAGAAGGCGAGAAGAAGACAACTAACATGGAACGTTATGGTAAGTACATAACTTCTTATTATAAAACATATGCTTCACGATCTTTTAAGGAAGGATTACAGGAATTTTTTGGCTCAAAGAGAAACTAGATGGCGAATTAAATTACAGGCGGATCATTTTCCTGGGTTAAATGAAGCCATCAATATTAAATGTTTCTTAAAAGATCGTGAAGCATATGTTTTATAATGTTTGTTATTGTAATGCATTCAATGTCTTTGGTTTCGTATTTTCCAGCCTTGAGCAGTTTTTTTTATTTATTTTTTTGTTCAGTTGCTTTGTCGACTTTTGAGTTTTGTTGGTATTCGGTGGGGTCGTCATGGCTGTTTCTCCTAATGATCCTTTATTGGATTTAAGTCTTCATGACACTCCTAATGGGTCCGAAGGGACTTTGACTCACCAACTAGTCAAAATTCTGGGTGATATACAAAAGACTTTGTGTCTTATCTTCTGAGCGTAAAACTCAGACACATACTTAAGGAGCTAGTGAACTTTTTTTAATGGATCTGATGAGGATGTCCAGACTGTAATTGAGGTTAGTACTGGTAAAACTCATAGAAATGAGTCGGAAGTTACATCTGATATAGGGCGGAGAGCTGAAAAGCAAAGTCCTACGTATGCCAGCATTGCCTCTGTTCTCTCTAGTAGTATGGATCCATTTAATAGTAAGAAAAAAGCTACTGACTTGATTTATCAACCACATTTCAAAAAAAATGTGAACGTCTAGACAAACTTTTGAAAAAATACAAAAGTTTGGATATTGAAAATAAATATTTCTTGAAATGCATTGAATTAAATATAGTTCCGAAAGGCTTGAGGTTTTTTAAATGCCCCAATGGTGTCTCAGTGACTGATCCATTCTTTAAAACTCTGGAACAATTTTTCAACAATACGGGGGTTACTTTCCTCAAGCTGTTGATAGAATGTAATTCCAACATGATGAGAGAAATCAAAGATGAAATTGTGGCTATTGAGGACAGTTTTGTATCAAAGCTCCATATTAAGTTTAGTGAAAGAAATGAAGATGTCATACTTTTAAAAGAGATAGAAGAGCATGAAAGGTTGTTGATTGAAAGGTTGTTGATTGAGAGAAAGAACAAAAAATTGGAGAGTGACATCAATGCATATAGTACTGGCACTGCTTTTTCCATTTTTCTTAAAACTGAAAGAAAACAACTGTTTGGCAGGTCTAACAACAAATGGTCCACCTTTTCTTCGGTCCACCTTAAATCCAATGCACAAGGAACTTTATTTAAGCAAGCGGGGCATATGGGTAATTTTGACAATGTTCCTGGATTCAGTAGTGTTTCAGAAACTGAAGATTCTATGGTTAATGTTGAAGAAACGGCTGTTCCATCTATACCTAAAACTTTTGATAAAGATAACAGTGACACTGCTATCAAACAGGGTGTTTTTTTAAGTTCAGAGAAAGAGCAAAGAACTTGCAAGCAGCAGAAGATGATCAGAAAGAAGGCAAGATTAATGTCTGAGTCATCTACAGACAACGAGTAGATGAAGGTAAGTTTGAAAAGGACATTTTGAATTTATCTAATTGTATTTTAAACAAATTTCATGTTCAACTGTTAAAGTTAGGTTTAAATTTCATTCCCACTAGGTGAGCTGATGTAGTTGAAACCATCATTGATTTAAAGAAATTTACTAGGAAGTTAAATCTGAAATATATTTTGAAAGATGTGAGAAAAACAATAGCATGTTTTTTAAACCTTCTAGCTTTAATCCAGCTTTAATTCATACTATTCAGGTGTTTGAAACAACATGTGAGAATGAGATTCGAGCTTTGCTCAATAAAAAGAGTCAATATTATTTTAACAACTTGAATGTTAACATGAGAAATGCCATGAAAGAGTTAGTGACTTCTAGAGACATCAGAATAATGAAAAGTGATAAGGGAGGGCTCACTGTCTTGATGAATCAAAAGGATTATATTAACAAAATGGAATCTATGCTCAGTAATGTGAATGAATATAATATTGTTTCGACAAAGGACATAGAGAAAAGTTTTAGATATGTTAACAGCTTTTTGTATGAAAAACTGATGTGCAGCAACATGGATTCTGCAATGTATAATTTCTGTGAAGTAGAACATCCTAGAATAGGAGTAATGTTTGGCATTCCTAAGAGTCACAAAAGCCTAACGGACCCCCCCCTTCAGACCTATTATTTCTGCCCCGAATTATGTTACAGCGGGTATGTCAAAAATGATCGATGCAATGCTTAGTTCTATTGTTTGCAAAATTAAGTCGTATTTGAGGGACTCTTGGGACTTTTTAGATAGTATTCGGTTTGTGAATGAAGCTCATTTATTCAGTCCGACACAGCACATTATGTTCACTCTAGATGTAGTGTCTTTACACGTCTATACCCCATGACAAGGGGATAGAAGCAATGAGAGCATTTTTACAGCAATGCAGCAATATATCTAATGGAGAAGTCAGTTTTTATTGTGATTCTATGGAAGTGATTTTAGAAAATAATTTTTTTCCTTTTAATCATAGATTTTACAAGCAAGTTCAAGGAGTTGTGATGGGGTCCCCAGCAGCCCCAGTTTTTACCAACTTAGTCATGGGGTGGTGGGAACATACCATCTTGGACTCCCTGAAAACTGAATTCAAGGTCATTTATTACAAAAGATTTATAGATGATTTAATTTTTATTTTATATGGAGGGGTTTGAGAAATGCAGTTTTTCTGTAACAAGTTGAATGAGGTTTCTGACTTTTTAAAGTTTGTTGTGGGATGTTATGGGAATTCCATTAATTTTTTGGATGTAACTCTGACATGGAATGCATTGGGAGAAAACTTTACTAGTAGTATTTTTCGTAAAGAAACCTTTAAGAACATTTATTTACATGCAACCAGTCAACATCCGAAATTTATGCTGAATAACATACCCAAAAGCCAATTTATACGAGCTAGCAGGATGACGAGTGTTGATGAGACATTTATTAATGAGCTTGAATTCATCATACAATTGTTTTTGGAGAGGGGGTACAGTGAAAGTTTGTTAAGGGAAGCAGCTAAGGACATTTCTAAGCAACGTGCAACTTTGTATCCACCCATTTTGAAAAATAGACCAACACCACACGTTAAGGAAACTGGAAAGTATACTGAAATTTTATGTTTCAGTATGAACATGAGTGTTGACAATATAGGAATACGTAATATTATAACAATAATTGGAAGATCCTCGAAGGAAATGCTGATTTAATGGCAGCTATTAAGGGGAAACCAAAGTTTGTTTATACGAATGAACATAGTTTGAAAGGAGCATTTGAAAAGGGGAGAGATAGAAGCATATGTAACATTAAGAAGGGGCACATTAATAAGGGTATGCACAAATGTCATGATTGTTCTGTTTGTAGGTTTATTTTAGAAGGTCCTTATATTCAACTTACTCATATACTTAATACTATAGGGGTCCCTGGTAATTTTTGTTGTAAAACAAAAGGAGTTGTTTATATTGCAGTGTGTGACAAATGCTCATCATTTTACATTGGTATGACTACTAGAAAATTAAATGTTAGAATGAAGGAGCATATGTATAATATTAGAAAAAAGGACAAAAAACAAATATTTTACAGACATAGTGTTGAATGTATTGGTTTTAAAAAAATTTTGTTTTCTATCCTGGAAAACTATGAACCTGATTACAGAGGGGGTGATTACAGGAATTTTTTGGCTCAAAGAGAAACTAGATGGCAAATTAAATTACAGGTGGATCGTTTTCCTGGGTTAAATGAAGCCATCAATATTAAATGTTTCTTAAAAGATCGTGAAGCATATGTTTTATAATGTTTGTTATTGTAATGCATTCAATGTCTGTGGTTTCGTATTTTCCAGCCTTGAGCAGTTTTTTTGATTTTTTTTTTGTTCAGCTGCTTTGTCGACTTTTGATTTTTGCTCTAAAAGATGCCAAGAATCCCTTATATAAAATTTAGATTTTTGCACTAAAGGATTTAAAACATAATCAAGCCAAATTGATATATTTTCAGTTTTAGAATGTTTGGCTGAAATGATGGGCCTAAAAGGTGGATTCGTCTGATCTGCCTGTATTTTCAATGAATGAAAGCGCTAAAACTTGTGTCATAGTTCATCTCTTGGTTGTCTGGATACACGCCTGGGATTTTCTTCCTTTTTTACATTTGCAGTTTGGTTTGATTTGTTTAGTTTGGTGTGATTTCCTAAAAGGTATCCATGGCTGCAGAGGGAGTGAGTCAAGCAAGTCAAACAAGTCAAGCGAGTTTACTCAACTTGTCAGTTTACCCGGTTCCCGAAAGTGGTAAAAGTCAAAGTTTTCCTTCTGATTATCACACTCAGGAGGATTTTATTGCCACCATTGTCAAAATTGTAAAAGAAAGTATGGTTTGTTCACCTCCGTCGGACTTTGTAATCACGGGAAGTGAAACAAGGTCCGTAAATGTTTCAAAAACACCACGGAGAGGCACAGGAAATGACGTAATGGAAGACGGAGCGGATTCTGCTTGTATGAACGTAGCAGCGAAAAAGGTTTCTAACGAACATCAAAACACCAGAGAGTCGAATGTTTGGGATTATGTATGCAAATCTCATGACAATCCGTTCTCAGTAGTACAAACAATGACTTTGGATAGTGTAACAAGTAAGCGCAATATGGATAACACTTACATGGACAATGTTAACTGTAAAAAATCCATTTTCGAATTGGAGAAAATCGTATTTAGGTATGTAACCTTAGAACTTGAAATTTTGTATTTCGAAGAGTGCATCAATAGGAAACTTGTGCCACAAGGTCTGCGTACGGCCATGTTTCCAAATTGTGTAAAAGCAGGTGATGATTTATGTGAACTTTTAATTGAATTGTACAACACTGGCATCACCATGATGCGCTTACTCACAGCACACTACCAAAAAGAGATAACAGCAATTAAAGAGAACATCAAAGATCTTGATGTGAAAATCAAAAACTTTGGTTGTTTCACAGACCACGTAGTACTTTACAACAGTGTAGAGGCGAAGGCCGATAGACATCGAGCTACAATAGTGGCGAGAAAACAATCGAAACTTAAGAGAGACATTTTGGCATACCAAACTAAACAAGCTTATATATCACAAGATAAGGTGGTGAATGTGCAAGGAGCCAACGAATCTCATGTTAACAACAACTGTCCATCTGGACAAAATCCACCTACATATGCTAATGAGGAAGTTTGTTCTCCATTGGCAAAAAATAACATCAGTAATGATAATTGTGGTAATACTGATGGTAATGACATTAAAGGTACTACATCAACTGTTGGTGAAAAATCCAGTAAGGACATTTCAAGTAATAGTTGAGCAAATTATGCACAAGCAGTTACTTGTGGTAATAAGTCACAGAACCAAGTTCCTTTTCCCATGGACAGTGTAAAGAACAAGCAGACTTACAGGTGGTACAATACCATCCAATACAAAGGGAAGGGAAAAGGGAAAGGGAAAAATCAAAACCACAGGAAACACTAATGCCAAAGGATTTGGATGTAGTAAGGACAGCAGAAGACTATGGCATTAGTGTTGTTAACTTGTCTGATACTGTTTTGTCAAATGGAGCAGTAAATGTGTTGAAAAAAGTTTTTTCCTTTATACCTACCAATAAAATGAATATAGGGAGGTTGTTGTTAGATTTTAGGTTGTATTTGAGAAAATGAAATCTAAGTTACATCATGCAAGTTGGTATAGAAACATCTGATACCAGGATTTTTTACTATAAACCAAAAAAAACTAGTAGTTTCAACCCTCCCTTACACACCACATTTCAAGTTTTCCAAAGTCTATGTGAGAATGATTTTAGAAAAATCAGCTTTCACAATTATGTAGAAAATTTAAATCAGGGAGAAAAAATTGCTTTGGAAGATTTATGTAGGAATTCTAACATTAGAACAATGAAGGCAGACAAGGGTGGTAAGATTGTGGTTATGAACACCAATCAATACAATAGGTCTTTGCTAGAAATGTTGGATGACAGTGTTATATACCAAAAAGTAAATACCAAAGAAGTCAAAAAAAAGTTTTCAAAAAGTGGATGTAGCCTTGTTTGACATGTTTAGTCAAGGTGAATTGAATTACGACACTTATGATTATCTTTTGGTAGAACATCCGAAATTAGCTACTTTTTTTGGCATTCCGAAAATACAGGCAGATCAGACGAATCCACCTTTTAGGCCCATCATTTCAGCCAAACATTCTAAAACTGAAAATATATCAATTTGGCTTGATTATGTTTTAAATACTTTAGTGCAAAAATCTAAATTTTATATAAGGGATTCTTGGCATCTTTTAGAGCAGTTACGTAATTTAAATGTTACATTAGAGTATACTGTTTTTGGTACACTTGATGTCAAGTCTTTGTACACCTCTATAAACCAAGAAGAGGGGTTAGATTACCTTAGAGAGTACTTGACTGAGAACACAGACTTAGGCAACACCAAGACTAATACAGTTTTTAGCCTCATGGAACTTGTTCTTGACAATAATTTTTTCAGATTTGACAAAAACATCTATCAACAGATCTCAGGTGTAGCTATGGGGGCTAGGGTAGCACCAGCCTTTGCTAATTTGGTGATGGCAAACTGGGAGCTAAAATTCCTTGTTAAACACCAGAGTTATAGTAAGGTGCAATCTTATTTTAGCTTTATTGATGATTTATTCTTTCTGTGGACAGGCTCGTATGAGGAATTTGTAAATATGGTAAAAGATATGAACAACACCACAAATTTCCTAGAATTCAAGGTTAGTGGGTTTGGTGAAAACATGTGCAATTAAGTTTAGATAAAGAAAACAACACTTTTCACAGTAGAATATTTAGAAAATAAATATTTGCAAATCAATATCTACACAAGGAAAGCCTGCATCCATCACACGTGAAGAAGGGAGTAGTCAAAGGTCAAATCATTCATCTGAGCAGACTTAACAACAGATGATGACATCTTTCTAAATGAAATTACATTTTTAAGATCTTTGTTTCTGCACAGAGGATACGGTGTAGAGTGAATAAAGAAGATAGAACAGGAAGTTATATCTTTAAGGCAGGGAATAGCTAAACCCATTCTTTTGTCAAAGGACATTTGTATAAGTTCAATCTCAGAGAAAATGGAAGTTAAGAACAGTTATTACATTTCATTTCCTTTACCCATAGTTAATGAAATGTGGTTTATAAGGGACGTCATAAAAAATAATTGGAAAGTTTTGTTGGGGAACAAGGAATTGGCTGCAAAAATAGACATAACACCTAGATTTACTTACAAAAAGGTGGTTAACATTAAGTCTGTGTTAGAAGTAGATAATAGAAAAATATGATAATTTCAGAGCAGTAAGTACCAAAAAAGGAACTTATGCTTGTCAAAACTGCAAACAATGCAGATTTATTAGCAATAATTCCTTTGTGACTGTAAAGTCTTTAAACTATACAGTATGGGCCAAAGGATATTTTAATTGCAACACAGAATTCGTAGTATATATTGCTTGTTGTGTGTCCTGCAGTCACTATTATATAGGAAAAACAAAAAGAGCTTTGAAACGCAGGATATACGAGCATAATTTAGCTATCAAAAACAAAGACAAGTTTAACTCACTGGCAAAACACGCTGCAGTATGTTCAGAATTCAAGAAATTTGAATTTTCAGTGTTAGAGAAAGTCAATGAAGTGGTATTTGGAGGGGATTTGAACAACATTTTAGAATGTAAAGAAACATTATGGCAACTTTGTCTAGCTGCTGACAAATTACCGGGACCTAATGAATCTATAAATTTGAAATGTTTTTTACTAAGTAGGTAATTTTTGAGAAGGATTATAGTTTCCATCTATAAAAAGTATATGTGTATGTGTGTGTGCACACTAAAAATTTTTTTAACTAATTAATTTTTTACTTTTTTTATATATTATATCATTATATCATTATAGCTCAAATATATTATTATAGTTAAAGAGTATACATGTTTTGTACTAGTTAGATTTTTCATTGTTTGATTTCATTTTCTGTTTTTAAGTATTTAAGGGAGCTTGGGTAGGATTGTATGTTTGTTTTCTGAAGAAGTTCACAAATTAAATTAAGTGAATGAAAGCGCTAAAACTTGTCATAGTTCATCTCTTGGTTGTCTGGATACACGCCTGGGATTTTTTTCCCTTTTTAAGTCATATAATTGCTTTAACCTGAATTGTGGTTTTGTAACCCATCCTGACCACACAGAATACTTAAGCTGTTACCAAGGTAACTAATGATCTGATGTTGTTAATCTTCATTCATTCCTTACTGATGGGTTATTGGTTCCGTCCTCGGAACTGAGCCGGTCAGATATCAAGCTCGCTTCAGCCAAAAACTCTCGAGCCAAGGTCGTACCCAGAATGCTCTTCTCCCTGTTACCTCAGATCTCATTTGCCGTGTTGCTGTACAGCCGTGTCAAGCCACTCTCTTCAGCTAAGTGTCTAATTTTTTGAAAGTTTTATACATCGTTTCTACTTTTAAAGTTTTTCAAACAGTTTCTGCTAATATTCTCCTACCCTATCGTATACATAAGACACTCTCCCTTTAGTCTTTTTCTCTGTGTTACCTTTTTCTTACCTTTGAGGTAATTCTTCATTACCATCGTTGGTAATCCTTCTTCCTTCTCTCTTCTTATACTTTTCGGTAGCCTTTCCTCTTCTTTTTGGTACTGTTCTTCTTCTCCACATCATTATGTTGGATAAGAAAAGTAGAGTTGGTTTTAAGCAGTGTAAGGATTGCAGCCGTAAGTTACCACTTTCCGATGGCCATGACTTGTGTGTCTATTGTCTGAATGTCTCCCATCTTACTGTAGATCCCCCTTATGGGATTTGGAGAAATTTTTCTACCAGGACTCTTAACGAGAGAAAGAACAGATTAATCCTGAAAGGTCTTCTCAAATCTCCTTTCTGTGAGGCTATTTCTGGGTCGGAGGGCTCACCCCCTCCTGCTAAACCCCGTAAGAGGCGTTCTTCCTCTTCCAGGTCGCTCCCTTCTTCTCCCTCTGGAGATCGTAGGTAGTTGACTCATAAGAAGGTGAAATTGATTACTAGTTCAGTGCTGTCACCTGTTACCCTGTCAGCTCAAGGCTCGGCACCGCCTCAACTGATTCTGGCTCCAGCCATGTCTTCCTTATCGACACCGGCACCGGAGTTTCCGATGCAGACAATTATGGCTCCGACAGTTCCGTCACAGCCCTTACTGGCACCGTCCATACAGTTACAGTCCCCATCGGCACCGTTGGTACAATCCACTTCGGCTCCGAGTGTGATGTCATTGTCCCCCACGGTGTAGACACTTTCAGCACCAGCATGTTCGTCGGTGCAGTCCTTTTCGGCACCGTCCTTGATACCGGAGCAGACACTTTCCTCGATAGCATCGTACGCATTGAGGCAGACATTTGCTTTTACGGTGCAGACACCTTCAACTTCAATGGCACTGACGTCGGCACAGACTACTTCCACACCATTTTCTTTGGTGCAGACGTCCCTGGTTCTGGGCTCTGCACCTCTCAAATTAGCAAGGATCAAGTGCTCTCCTTCCTTGGAGCCATTCGTTAGTAGCCAATATAGTCCTTTTCTAGAAAGGCCAGAATCGCCATAACGCCTCTCTATGAGGTTGACCAGGAGCCTCTCTGAGCAAGATGTGTTTCGGCTTATTGACCAGTTGCTTGTGGCCAGAGGTCTCTCTCACCCAATGAAGTCCACGTTCCCTCCCTCAGGTGAATGTATATCTCCTCAAACTCCAACATACACTCCTACTTCGACTTCCAACCAAGTATCGAAGCCCATGCCCATGGGCATCGGGCTTTTCTCAGGCCAGTGGCTGTACCATGGGGGAGGGCATTCTTGGTTCCATGCTGACTTTTTCTATGGCACCCTTCAGGTATCCTCCTTCTCTCATGGTTCACAGTCCTCTTGAGACTCCTGGTCTGGGAATTGGCTCGTCGGGGTGGGGTGTGACCCCGGTTCTGAGGTTGTCATGCTCAGTTCCGGGCTTCCATCCTTCTTTGGGTGGGCAGGCCTCCCAGGTCATGGAGAGAGCGCTTGCCTCCACTGGCAAACCCCACATGTCGGAGTCCTCTCCTCCCTCTGTGCCACAACTCTCAAAAGCTACAACCGCCAGACACCATGCACAAGGGCCTCAGGTTTCTCCTCCTCAGGAGACCCCCTTTTTGCAGTCTTCCCCAGAATCTCCCACTGAGGAAGTACCCCGCAAAGCGTCATGCAAGAGGAAGCACATGGACTCCACTGAGGAGTCGTTGACTATAGATATGGATTTTGATGACAGGGAAGGATCCCCATGGTCGCCCTCTGATGAGGTGTCCTTTGGTGACATCCTTGAGATCCTTAGACAGAGAGGTGACTGGAAGTCCTCTAATCCTTCCTCTGAGGAATCCGTATTCCTGCAGGCCTTTCGTGCCCGGCCCCCTACCTCCTGGGTTACCCTGCCGGCTGATGAGCTCATCCAGCTCAATCATCCAGCACACATGGAAGGCTCCTGGCACTCTGGAAGCGATACCATGGAGGCCGGATAAAATGTTATCACCCCCAGGTGAGCATCCACATTGGTCACAAGATCGTCCAGTAGATACCATGGTGTTGGTGGCTGCAACTAAGAAGGATTTGGTAGAAGAGAGCAAAACTGTCCATCCACCCAACAAGGAGTCCTGAGCAATAGACAGACTAGGGAAGAGTGTGTTTGCTTCATTTACCTTCACCGCAAGGTCTTTGAACTATTTGGCACACTTTACCAGGCTTCAGAGGGATCTTATCAACCAACTCTCTGAAACCTTGGCAGGAGCTGTTTCTGATGAGGTCCGTGACAACGTGGCTTCTCAGATAGTTTTATTTATTTATTTTTATTTATTTAACATTTGTTTACCGGGAAAGTCTGACCTGGAACAAAGCCAATTTTCAGCGGAGTCCCGGGGAGAAATGCTCCAGATGCATGTCTTTGTAACGTGCAAGGAAACCGGAGTACCCGTAGAAAACCCACACGAATGCAGTGAGGACATGCAGACTCCACACAGAAGGTACTCCAGCTGAAAATCGAACTGGAGAACCTCTTGCTGTGAGGCGACAACACTACCGCTGCACCACTGCGCCATCCACCCTAGAGTCCATTTCCAATTCTTCCATGCATCTTATTTCTCACGCAACAGAAGAAGTGGGTAGAGTGTCAGGTGCGGGTATAAGTCACCAGACGACATACGTGGATGCACCATTGTGACTTTGCAGACTCCTTTAAGGCTTCTTTCATGAACACCCCCATCGAGGCTGCTTCTTTGTTTGGTACTAAAGTGAAAGATAAGCTGGCAAGGCGTGAACAAGATGGAAAGATCCTATCTGCTGTTGGTGTCAGATGCTCCACTCCTCAACGATTCTACTACAGAAATCAGAGGAGCGGGAAGATGTGGCACAGGAAATCGCAGGTCTCTTTCTGTGATGCACGTGCTGAGTTTTCCCCTAGAGGCAGAGGGGGAAACTCCAATGGAAAATGCCTCTTTTGGGACAGAGGAGGTCCACAAAACCGGGGTTCCAGAGATTCATTCTCTGACAAACCCTATCAGTGCTCCCGAAGCGTTGCCTGGCTGCTCACCTCTGGAAGTGGTCGGGGGTTGTTTTTCTTTGTACCCTGCTGCCTGGCGAAATATAACCACAGACTCTTGGGTACAATGGATAATATCCAGAGGCTATTGCATCCCCTTCCTTCTTAGTCCAATCTCATGCAGAGTATTACCCGATATTCCACCCAGTCAAAGGGAAGCAGCAGCACACAAAATCCAAAAGCTGCTACAAAAAAGGGTCATCCAGACAGTCCCCCCAGACTCAAGGTTCTTTTTAGCGCCAAACAAGACAGGGGACTGGAGACCAATTCTGGATCTCAGCACACTGAACAAATTTGTAAAAACAGAGAAATTCCGGATGGTCACGGTTCAGTCTATCCTTCCTCTCCTGGAAGAAGACGATTGGATGTGCTCTGTAGATCTTCAAGATGCGTATTACCACATAAAAATGGACAAATGCTTAAGATGATACCTCCGCTTTTGCATAGGAGCCAGTCAATACCAATTTCGAGCTCTGCCCTTTGGTCTCTCTACAGCCCCCAGAGTGTTCACCAAATGCATGGCAGTGGTTATCGCTCACTTGCGACTTCAAGGATTCCAGGCGTTTCCATATCTAGATGACTGGCTCCTCACCACCCCCACCAAGCATCTACTGGAAGAAACCCTGTACTACACTGTCTTCACAGCACAAAGCCTGGGAATCACTATAAACTGGGAGAAGTCCAGCACAACCCCAGCTCATTCTTTGGAATTCATAGGGGTACTGTTGGACACAAGAAATTACACAGCCTCTCTTCCAGACCACAGGCTTCAAAGAATAAGGCAACAGGTTCAACCGCTGCTCTGTCACCACAAATCTCCCGCTCGGTCTATATTCCAACTCTTGGTGTCAATGGCAGCCTCGATCACCATTGTTCCTCTAGCCAGATTTCACATGAGACTCCCTCAGTGGTTACTTCTCACTCAGTGGTACTCTCTACAACATCCTTTGTCTTTTCAGATAAATGTAACTCAGAGATGCAAGCAAGATTTACTCTGGTGGATGTCTCGAAATCCCCAACAATGGTCTTGCCCCTTCAGCCCCCATCAAAAGAAAGCCACGGTGACCACGAACGTCTCCCTGATGGGGGGAGGGGCTATGTTAGGGAAATTCGGTCCAAGGCACCTGGTTGGAGACAGAGGCCCTTTTGCATATCAGTGTCCTGGAACTGAGGGTGATGCTACTAGCGTTGCAAGCATTTCATTCTATCCTTCCGTCAGGGACTATTGCAATCCAATCAGACAACATGTCAGTGGTCTGGTGCATCACCAAGCAAGGGGGCACCAGATCTTACCCGTTATTCCGAGAAGCCTTGAGAATATGACAATCGGTGAAAGCTTCCAATCTCTTTCTAATTGCAACGCACATTACTGGAAGCTCTAACATGATAGCGGACAAATTGAGCAGGTACATTCTACAACCTCACGAGTGGTCCCTCAATCCTATGATAGCGGCAAGAATCTTCAGCCACTGGGGCCAGCCTTGTTGCGACCTGTTTGCCTCCCCAACCAACTACAACTGCAGAAACTATTTTGCCCTGATTCCCCCCTCGGGGACAGTCGCCGAGAGACACTCCAGTCTACTCTTGGCCCTCGGGTCTACTTTATGCTTATACTCCTCTTACCCTCATCTCCCAATTTCTGAAGAAAGCATGACAGTTGAAGAGCAAAATGATCCTCATTGCTTAATATTGTTCTCGACAAGTCTGGTTCCCCTTCCTCTGACCTCACCTGCTAGATCAGCCGTGGATTCTCAATCCATTCCCAGTGTTGATCTCCCATCCTCAGGTTCTCACTCACCCCAGTCTAACAACTCTGAAACTGACAGCTTGGTTTCTCCACTTCCAATGATTGCCAGGCAGGAAAACTTCTCATCCCTGTGCGCAATATTCTTATTGCATCTCATAAATCGTCCACAAGACTAATCTATCTCAATAAATGGAAAAGGTTCTCTTTGTGGGCAGCAAATAAACAATTGGACCCCTTATCAACCCCAGTTTCAGTGGTTTTGGATTACTTATCACATCTTTTCCACTCTGGGGTGTGTGCCTCTACTATTTGTGTGCATTTAGCTGCCATCTCAAATTTCCACATTGGTATTCAGAATTCTTCGCTTATGTCACATAGATTCTGTAAAACTTTCTTGAAGGGGGTTATCCACTTAAAACCTCCCTTTAGAGAACCAGTACAACCTTGGGATTTGGCATTGGTTCTGCAAGCTCTAACAGCGCCCCCTCCTTTGAACCTGCATCTTCATGTGATGTAAAATATCTCTCTTGGGAAACTTTGTTTCTGATTCCCATCACATCGGTCAGACGCTTGTCAGAACTTTAAGCCTTATGCATCAAACCTCCCTATCTTATCTTTCATAAGGATAGGGTATCACTGAGAACTAATACTTCCTTTTTACCAAAAGGGGTGTCAGAACGGTCTATCAACCAATCTATTGATCTCCCAGTGTTCTTTTCTAACCACTCTAACAAGGGAGAGTATTGCCTGCACTCCTTGGATATTCATAGGCAAATACGATTGTATCTGGACAGAACAAATTCTACCTGTAAATCAGACCAACTGTTTCTGGCTTTTTTTGGACCTAGACGAGGTCATCCTGTTTCAAAAGTTACATTGACTTCATGGTTGAGAAATTGTACTACCTTTATCTACAACAAAAACGTCACTTTGCCTCACAGAGTGAAAGCACATAATACAAGGTCTGTGGCAACTTCAGCAGCTTTCCAGGCTAAGGCTTCCCTCAATGATATTTGCTCAGCTGCAACTTGAGCCAAACCTCATACCTTTATTCTTCATTACAAGTTGGACTTGGCCTCCAGAGGTAGAGCTTCCTTTGGCTCCATGGTGCTCAGGAATGTCCTTCCATGAGGGCCACCCAGGGATACAGGTAGCTGGGGCCTCTGTCCCATCAGGAAGGAATGAACAAAGATTAACAACATCAGATAAAGAAGTTATGTCTTACCATAATGTTCCATGTGTGTTGTTGATCTTCATTCATTACTTCACATCCTCCGTCCCCCTCCAGTGGTTCCTGGTTGACCTCATATACTCCTTTATTGTAGGTATGTTATGACCAGAGGTAGCCTCTACTTTTATCTGTCAAGTTGCATACTCGATCTGAGGTAACACGGAGCAGAGCATTCTGGGTAGGACCTTGGCTCGAGAGTTTTTGGCTGACGTGAGCTTGATATTTGGCCGGCTCGGTTCCGAGGAAGGAATCGATAACCCATCAGTAATGAATGTACGAAGATCAACAACACAGATGAAACATTACGGTAAGACATAACTTCTTTTTTTATACATGACATCAAACTGACAAAGTTGTTCAAGGGAAACAATAGAAGCCTGATCTAGGAATGTCACAGACTGTAACAATCATATTCTCAACAAATAGCATTAAATTGACAATAATCACTCAGTTTAACCTTTGCTGATTATACAAAATAGAATGTTGCCATTTAAATCTAAAAACTTTTAGTATATGCCATAAAATGGCAATTTATGAATATGGAAAGGGAACTTGTAATCATTAATCACAATAAGTGAATTTGTTGTTTTTAACCTATAATTTCACTCATTTTATAATAAGAAATGACAGATATGATCATCCTTATGTGTAGAAAATAGGGGGAAGAGGGATGCACTGATAATTGAAATGCCCTAACTTTCATCAGTGTTCATAGATTAGTATTAGGCTAACTACCCTTGCGAGCCATTTTAAGCCTAGCCAGTTATTCCTTGTGAGACTCGAACCATGTGCCTTGTGCTTGTAAGGCAAACACCTGAACCTTTAGGCCAACCTCACATAAAACAAACTTGATGCTTTAAGTTAGCAACAAAGTGATTACTTAAATGCTGGCAAACAATGAAATATAACTTTTGATGTTAAGTTGTCATTCTCGCCTTCATTCTTGCTGGATGGGTTCAGAGCCGAATCTCGGCTCCGACTCGGCCTATACTATAGTTCGAGAGCTATTTTTACCGGCTCGAGGCAGTCCTATATCCCACAATACCATGCGCTAACTCCCCAGATCTCGTTTGCCGCTTCACTACGAGGTTGTCTATTTTACCGGCTCAGGTCAGTAAGGGGTTTTTTACTTAAACTAGTTTTTCAGTAGTTTTTTCACAGTAGCTATCCCTTTTTAGATCCCTATTCTGAATCCTTCTCTTGTAGCTCTTTTTTCTCTCCTTTAGTTAATTTTTTATCTTGGGCCTACGGGCTTTACCTCAGTTCCCCACCCCTTCCCATCTGTGTGTGTGGGTTCAGTCAGTTCCCTCAACTAATTTTAATTTTAAATTGTGTGTGTGTGTGGGGGGGGGGGGCTGACTGTGTTTTTTCTCTCAGTGGTCAGGACTATGTCCAAAGACCCTAAGGTCTCGGGATTCAAGAAGTGTGACTCGTGCTGTCAGAAAATGTCTCTGACAGACGCTCACACTTCTTGTGTCTATTGCTTGGGGCCTTTACACCTGCAGGACTCTTGTTCCGTTTGTCATGGATTTAGTTCAAGAGTCCTGCAGGAGAGGCGTAACAAGCTAATTCTAAGGGGCTTGTTAAAGCCTGATGACTCCCCGTCCAAGTCTGGTTCGGGGAAGTCATCAAAAACCGCCAAACCCTCGGCTCCAGCTTCTGAGTCGAGGGCTGGCGTTATAGAGATGGCTCTGACCTCGGTTCCAGCTGGCTCCGAGGCGAGCAAAGTGGTTTCTGCTCCGAAACCATCATCGGAGCCAACCCCAGCGCGCAAGCGCTCTAGGTTCCCCTCCCTAGAGTCCGTTAGATCGGCTCCGAGATACCCTCTCTTATCGGAGCGGAGTCATAGGACTCATTCATCGAGGTCGTCTAGGCTTTCGGACCATGACATTGAGAGGGTGGTCAGTAGACTCATAAAATCTCAGGCACTGGCCCAAATGCTCCAAAGTCCATCTCAACAGACTGTGGCTCCTTCATTACAATTATCTATTCCTCCTCCGACTCATCACTTGAGCTCGGAGCAGGTGTTCCTCGGAACCGTGACCTTGCCTACGTCGGAGCCGATAATTCCTCCTTCGGCTCCGGTGTCGTCGGCTCCGACCCCTTCATTGGTTCCGTCCGTGGAGGGGTCCGGGCGCCGGGACTCCATTGTCGGCTCCGAGGGGGCAAGTGGCATCGGACCCTTGTTCGACCCCACTCTCCCTCTCGGAGCTTCGGCTCTGGTTAGTTCGGCCCCGACATCATTCTCGGAGCCTTCTCTGTCGGCTCCGGGGGTGGTTCCGGTCTCTTCGGAGCCGGTGCTGCTCTTGGTGTCTGATAGGGGAGCCTTCGAGGTGAAGAGGAGTGTACTGGACCCAGTGTCCACTCCAAGGTTAAGTTCTGTGGCTCCTCCCTCCATAGTGCCTGTTACGGTCTCTGGCCATTCTCTTGCACCTGTCAGCAGAGATCCAAAGCGTGGGGTACCCACTTTGCGTGTCTTCTCCTCTTCAGAGGGTCCCCTGAAGTTTCAGGGGAACCCCCTAGGAAAAGAAAGTGCAAGAGAAAGCACATAGACTCCCCCGAGTCTGTCACGTCGGACACTGACTTGGATGAGTCGGAAGGTTCCCCCAGATCCCCCTCTGAGGATGTCTCCTTTTCAGACATCCTGGAAATCCTTAGACAGAGGGGAAATTGGTCCACTCTCAAACCTTCCGAGGACGAGTCGGTTTACCTTGACGCTTTTGGATCTCGCCCTTCCACCTCCTGGGTGTCTCCCCCTTTCGACCCACTAATGGAGGTAGTGGCTAGAAAGGCGTGGGCAGCTCCTGATTCAATGGAACCTACCCCTAGGAGGCCTTCTAAATTTATTTCTGCACCAGATGATAAATCCTTTCTTACCAAAGGTGTGTCAGTTGATGCTATGGTGGTAGCAGCAGCCACTAAGAAGGAGTTGGCTGATCCTTCTGTATCTGTTCATCCTCCTAACAAAGAGTCTAGGACCATGGACAGGTACGGCAAGCAGACCTTTGCTTCAGCGACCTTTTCCATGAGATCACTGAACTATTTGTGTCATTTCACCCGCCTTCAAAGAGACTTACTCAAAGAGCTGGGTGAAACGGTATAGGATCCTTCTGCTGCGGGGTTTAAGGACAAAATAAACTCTCAGCTGGCTACCCTGAACTCCATTGTTAACTCCTCCATGTGGCTAATTTCTTATGCAGCCGATGGAGCGAGCAGAGCCGCTGGGACAGGCGTTGCGTTAAGACGTCACGCTTGGATGCGGCTCTGTAACTTTGCAGATCCCTTCAAGGCATCCTTCACTAACACCCCCTTTGATGGTTCGGAATTGTTCGGACCTCAAGTGAAGAATACCCTCACCAGATGCGAGCAAGATGGTAAAACTCTCTCTGCCGTGGGAGTCCATTTTTCCACCCCTTCTAGACCTTATCCTAAGGGACAGAAGGGAGGGAAGATATGGTTCCGCAAACCCCAGGGAGTCGCACCTGCCGCACGTGGTGATTTTCCCCCTAGAGGCAGAGGGGGAAATAACAACAGACGCCGCCCTAGGGGCAGAGGGGGTCCTCAGAATCAGGGTTCTAGGGAATCTTTTCCTGATCAACCCTTTCAGCATCCCTGAGAAGCTGCCCGACTGTCCGCCTTCGGAGGCAGTCGGGGGAAGATTATCTCTGTACCTGGAAGCCTGGCAATCCCTCTCCCGAGACACATGGGTACAGAAGATCATATCCGAGGGTTACAAAATCCCTTTTACCACCCCCCCCGGTACAAACGCCAAGACCCCTACCAGATGTACCACCCGCACAAAGGGGTCAGGCTCAGCTAGAAATAGAAAAGCTATTAGCAAAAAGAGTTATCCAAGCAGTCCCAGCAGATCAGCTAGGGTCCGGAATTTACTCCAGGTTCTTTTTAGTACCAAAAAAGACAGGAGACTGGAGACCTATTTTGGATCTCAGCAGGTTAAACAAATCTGTGCTAAAGACAAAATTTCAGATGGTAACACTGCAGTCCATTCTACCCTTTTTGGGCAGAGACAACTGGATGTGCTCGTTAGACCTCCAGGACGCGTACTACCACATAAAGATACACAGACGCTCCAGGAGGTTTCTCCGCTTCTAGCTGGGAGTCAGTCATTTTCAATTCAGAGCCCTGCCCTTTGGTCTCACCACAGCCCCCCGGGTGTTCACCAAATGTCTGGCAGTGGTCACAGCTCACCTGAGACAGAAAGGATTCCAAGTGTTTCCATACTTAGATGACTGGCTCATTTCCGCTACCACCAAACAGGATCTCATAATGGCCAGGGATTACACTATTCAGCTTTGCAACAGTCTGGGTATTTCTATAAATTTTGCAAAGTCCTCCTTGTTGCCTTTGCAATGTATCAACTTTATAGGCGCCGTATTAAACACCACAGAAATGTCTGCAACACTACCACCACAGAGAGTGGCAGACATCAGGCGGAATGTTCAGAGCCTGTTTCAGCCCAACAAAGTCCAGGTCAACCGAGTGTTGAAAGTGTTGGGCCTCATGGCGGCGGCAATTCTTCTACTTCCATTAGCCCGCTTCCACATGAGACTCCTTCAGTGGATGCTCTTTTCTCAGTGGTCTTTTCAACAGCTACCAATGACCCACAACATTTGGATAACCCCATCTTGCAAGAAACATCTCTCCTGGTGGATGGTTTCCCCTCAGCTTTTTCAGGGCAGACACTTTGTTCTCCCCCTTCCAGTTGCCACTGTCACAACGGACGCCTCCCTGATCGGGTGGGGGGGGCATTATCAGGGCAGGACGGTCCAGGGCATTTGGCAACAATCAGAATGCCACCTGCACATAAATGTTCTGGAGATGAGGGCGGTGCTTTTGATGTTGCAAGCCCTTCAGAGCTCTCTTCCCCAAGGGACTATAGCAATTCAGACGGACAATATGTCTGTGGTGTGGTATATAAACAAGCAGGGCGGAACAAAGTCCTATCCCCTCTGTCGAGAAGCACTCAGACTTTGGCAATGGGCGATTTCATCTCAACGGTTTCTGATAGCAACGCACATCCCCGGGAGGTCCAACGTCATAGCAGACAGATTGAGCAGAACTATCTTCATGCCTCATGAGTGGTCTCTAAATCAAGCGGTAGCAGACGGAATCTTTCGGAAGTGGGGCCAGCCTTGCTGCGACCTTTTCGCAACTCCCCAAAACAACAAGTGCCTCGACTTCTTCACACTTTTTCCTCTGCCAGGCCAACCCCTCAGAGACGCTCTTGTTCACATTTGGCCCCGGGGTCTTCTTTATGCCTTTCCTCCTTTTCCTTTGATTCCGCAATTAATTCAGAAAGCAATTGCGTTGAGATCCAAAATGATCCTCATTGCCCCATTTTGGCCTCGACAAGTTTGGTTCCCGTTCCTGCACAAATACCTACTGGAACAGCCTTGGCATCTGGAACCCCTTCCGGATCTATTGACCCACCTCACGGGCAAGCTGCATCAGTCTCTACATTCCATCAACCTCACAGCTTGGTTGCTCCACTTCCAGCCATAGCCGGGCTTCCCCTTATTTCTCCTCCTGTTCGTGATATCATTCTGGCCTCCCATAAGTCCAATACTAGGAAGGCTTATGCTAGTAAATGGAAGCGTTTTTCATTCTGGGCGCAAAACAGGTCCTTAGATCCATTTCATGAACCCATTCATGAGGTCCTGGATTTTCTGGTGGAACTTTTTCATTCTGGATCATCATCGGCCACTATCAGAGTACAATTAGCGGCCATTGCTAATTTTCATATTGGACTCTCAGAATCAAATATTATGTCCCACAAACTCTGTAAAGCCTTCCTCAAGGGTATCCTTTTACTCAGACCTCCAGTAAAAGATCTACCTCCACAATGGGACTTGAATTTAGTTCTGACCTCACTAATTCTGCCCCCTTTTGAACCTGCAGCTTCTTGTCCCCTCAAACTACTTTCTTGGAAAACGCTGTTTTTAGTAGCTATAACATCCGCCAGAAGGGTCTCGGAACTCCAAGCCTTGTCTGTCCGTCCTCCTTATTTGGTTTTTCATAAAGACAGGGTAACTCTCAGAACAAACCCTTCTTTCCTTCCAAAAGTCCTATCGGAAGCAAATTTGAATCATTCTATTGACTTACCTGTCTTTTTCCCAGACTATACCAACAGAGCTGAACAAAAATTACATTCATTAGATGTTCATCGCCAATTACGCTATTACCTAGACAGGACAAAACAATTCAGAAAGTCAGATCAGCTCTTTCTCTCTTATGCGGCAGGTAAGAAAGGGCTTCCAGTTTCGAAAGTTACCCTTTCCAGATGGCGGACATCTATTATTACCTTGGTCTATGAGTTGAGACACAAGCAACTCCCCTCTAGGCCTAAGGCTCATTCAACCAGGGCTATATCAACTTCAACAGCATTTCAAGCAAGGTTACCACTAGACGCCATTTGTGCAGCTGCTACATGGGCTTCCAAACATACTTTTATTGCTCATTACAAGCTTGACATAGCCTCCAGAAATAGAGCTGATTTTGGTTCCACTGTACTCAGGAGTCTGTTTCGTTGAGCCACCCAGGACTAAGGTGCTAGGGACGCTGTCCCATCCAGCAAGAATGAAGGCGAGAATGACAACTTAACATTAAGAAGTTATGTCTTACCATAACGTTCCATGTTAGTTGTCTTCTTCTCGCCTTCTTTCTTGCGTCCCTCCCTCCTGCCCCCTAGCCTGGACAGACTCGAGATTGAGTCCTTCCTTTTTGGAGACACAACATGTTGCGTCTTTTCCTGGTATCCTTAGTGTTGCAAACAGGTAATCTTCTAATAAAGAGGGTTATAATATTTTTATTATAAGATTGTTGTTTATATTATGTCTTAGCTTCCAAACGAGATCTGGGGAGTTAGCGCATGGTATTGTGAGATATAGGACTGCCTCGAGACGGTAAAAATAGCTCTCGAGCTATAGTATAGGCCGAGTCGGAGCCGAGATTCGGCTCCGAACCCATCCAGCAAGAAAGAAGGCGAGAAGAAGACAACTAACATGGAACGTTATGGTAAGACATAACTTCTTAATATATTCAGTATTATACATTGTATTATAAACAGTAGATATAAATATTATTACCATCTATTTATATTAAGTAATAAGTTTTGAAAGACTTCATCAATAAGGGTGAATATGTTAAATAAATGTGTGCTATAATCTTTTCTTGAGGTTTTATAGGTTCATAGTTAGGTACTAGGCTATCATTTCTAGGGCCTATACAAGCCTAGCCATAACGATTCCCTGACTATTGCTTCCCACAAATATTTACTTTCCTGGACCCCTGTCTAGCAGGGCTACTGATGTGATTTCCTATCTCCCATCCAATCGTCAAGGTTCCTCTTGAAGAGGGCCATTGAGGCACTCTGCCTCACATGTATGGGCAGCATATTCCAGAGTATGGGGAGTCTCTGGGTCAGGAACGTATCCCTCCAGCATGTTCTATTCTTCTTGATGACAAGGTTAAGATCCCTGGAGCATGTGGCTCGGAAGGATTGGGATTTCTTTAAGTGTAGCATGTCCAACAACTCTGGGTTTGACATGGCCTTGTATGTTAGGCAGAGATCACTTCTGAGTAGGTGATATTCGACAGAGTATAGCTGGAGTTTCTTTAGACGGTCAGCATAAGGCATCTGCTTTAGGCCTGTGATTCTTTTTGTGAGGTATTTCTGTGGCCTTTCTAGTTGTTGCAGATGTCTTGTGAGGTACATACCAAATGGGGCATTGTATTCTATAATGGGTCTAATGAGTGATGAGTACAGAGGGACAATGACCTCCTTTTTTTCTGGATGAAAAGGCCTTAATGATGAGGTGTGCCACGTGGAAGGATTTTCTAACTGTTGTAGCTATGTGGTTATCAAAGTAGAGACCACTGTCCACCTGTGTCCCTAGGTCTCTTATCATACTTTCGGTGTTTAGTGTGCTGGCACCTATGTGGTAGTTCACAGGTACATGGTTTTTCCCAAAGGGGACAACTATACATTTTTTGGCATTTAGCTTGAGCCCATGGCTCTGGCACCAGGCATCTGTTTCAGTAAGGTCCTTTTGTAGTATATCTATCTATCTATATATATATATATATATATATATATATATATATATATATATATATATATATATAATAAATCCTACTTTACTATGATTGAATTACTTGTTATCTATCTTTCATGTAAATATTAATTGCTTATACAATAAGTAGACATTTATATTGTATTAAAATTCAGTCTAATCTACAATAGTACTGTATCTGTTCAAAATAATATAAATATTGCTTATTCCTATTACAAATATTCCCCATATGATTCAATTTATGGAGCTCAGATGTTCTGGATTGTCAATGTATGAGTGATAATCTGATGGATTTAGGTTTATCCATCAGATTAGGAATGATTTTCATTCCATGGCTTGTGCAGATCTTAGTTTTGTTAACATTTATTAATTTAAATTTATTTCACAAAAACATTTTTAGAATGCTGACCAAAACATTACTTTACTGGTAAACACTCAAAATATAAAACTGGTAATTTCCTTTAAAAGCTCAAACATATACGTTATAGTTATCAGAGGAAAATGTTTAATAGTCACAATAAAACAAAAAATACATAGTCTAAATAACCTAAGATGGATTTAACTTTATTATCTTTAAATACCAGTGGCTTAAACAATCCTAGCAAGAGATCAAATCTACTGAAATATTTAAAACTGAACAAAGCACAAATTGTCTTCCTTCAAGAAACTCATTTCAAAACAAATGACAATTACAAATGGAATCCTAAGGAATATATGATATTGGCGCAATCCACTTATAAGACAAAGGCAACAGAGGTAACAATTTTATGGAAAACAAATATGATTAACCCAGAAATCATTTATAAGTATGAAGATAAAGAAGGCTTTATGGCATTAGTAATAGTTAAATATAATAACAGAATATAGACCCTAGCCAATTTATACTGGTTCCCAGGCATTGGAACAGGAACTGCTAAAAAAACACTTGGATTTCATTTCCAATAATTATAAAGGCAAGGAGATTTTAACCGTATATTTGATATTTCTGAAACTACAAATAAAAGACTGCTGTGTACATCTTCTGTATGAAAAGCTTTAAACAAGCGGGTAGATCATTTCATCTTGTAGATATTTTCAAGTTTAAAGAAGATAAATCTTTGTTGTTCTGCCATCAAGATCACAGATTTGGTACCCAAACTAGAATAGATAAAATATTTGCTGCCCATGACTTGCAGTCTAAAATCATTAATTCTCAATCACTCCCTGCCCTTTTCAGACCACAATTTGTTGATACTAAAACTTCAAATTGGGTACAAACCATTAATTTTTAACTCCAGGATTCCAGCATATATAACTAAAATTAAAGAGTTCAAACCATGGTAATTATCTGAATTACATTTCTTTTAGATATTAATTACACCACAGAGATAAAATAATTATATGGGACTCAATAAAAGCTTACATATATGGTAAAAGCCTAACTTGGTATAAAAAAATCAGAGAATGGGATTCCAAATTATTAGATCTATAATCTAAACATTTGTTAGTAAAAGCTGAATAAAATCAAAATCATTTGGAGATGATAAAGAAAGTAGAAGTATTAAACAATAAATACAATGAAATTCTAATACATAAAACTAGTTTAGCTTTAGAAAAACTAAATATTAATACCTTGGCCACTTCTCCCAAATATCTACATAATTTATCCACAAGAATCAAAATACAATCAAAAGCTAATAACATTAAAAGTATCTTCCATGAAAAGAAAAGGAAAAATGTCTCAGATATATGTGACATTCTTGATGCCTATAGAAATCACTATATGGATCATTTCCAAAAAGAAAATATACATATCGATCAATTAAATCTAGATGAAAAATGTTCTAATATAAAAAAATACAGGAAGAATTAAAACTAGATTTGCAAGCACCCATATCCTACAAAGAAATTGCAGATACAATAAAAGAGGGTAAAAACAATAAAGCTCCAGGTATAGATTGCATAATTATGGAAATATATAAACTTTCTCCTTCAACTATCCTTCTTCCATAAAACTCTATTAGAAATTCAGGCACAAGCTTTAATACCACCCTCTTGGAAATATTCCTTAATCACACCAATCCTAAAGGAAAACAAATCCCCAAATCTCTGTACCTCATATAGACCTGCATCATCATTAAATAATGACTATATGATATTTATGACAACTAACAGAATAAAAATACCACTATCCAAAACAATAAATAATGATCAGACTGGATTTATATATCATAGACACACACATGACAATATTAAAAGGATAATTTCTCTTATAGATTATGTTAATAAAGAAAATAACGAAACACTCATAATTGGCTTAGCTATAGAGAAAGCATTTGATTCCCTAAATTGGGACTATTTATTCAAAATCCTAATGCTGTTTGAATTTCCTGCATCCTTTGTTCATCTCCTAAAGAATATATATATATATATGGGTCTACTTCATTTGCCAGAACTTCCATTTGCCCGAGACCAAATGACCGAAATTTCATTTGACCGACACTTCATTTGACTGACGCATCATTTGACCGACAAGTATTATTGTCAAGAAAATGAGATATGCCACCTTCCCCACTGTAGTGCGACCCTGGAGTTAGAATATATAGTTAGGGGGTGTGGGGGGCACAGTCCCCCACAATGGGGGGGTGTGGGGGGGGCGAAGCCCCCACTAAATTTCCTATTATATTGTTTAGTTTTGGTTTTATATTGCTTAGTAAAGCAAAAGTAAGTGGGGGGCTTCGGCCCCACACCCCCCATTGTGGGGGGCTGTGCCCCCCCACGCCCCCTAACTATATATTCTAACTCCACGGTCGCACTTCAGTGGGGAAGGGGGCATACCCAATTTTCTTGCCAATAATACTTGTCGGTCAAATGAAGTGTCGGTCAAATGAAGTGTCGGTCAAATGAAGTGTCGGTCAAATGGGGTCGGGAAAATGGAAGTTCGAGCAAATGAAGTAGACCCATATATATATATACAAATAATTTAGCGTGTGTCAAGTTAGGTCCTTTACCTCTGAATCTATACATATAACAAAAGGCATTAAACAAGGCTGCCCAATGTCATCAATTCTATTTGCTCTGGCTATTGAAATATTGGCAGATTCAATTCGTAACTATATAAAAATCAAAGGAATAGATGTTTATGAACAATACAATTCTAAAGTAATGCTATTTGCTGATGACATATTATTAACATTATCTAATACAAAACAGACATTAGAAGAATTAGATATATTACTTGACAAATTTCACATGACTTCAGGACTCCATTTCAGTAACTCAAAATCAAAATTTTTATTTTTAAATAAAAAAAAAAGAAATGCAGACTAAGGGGATCACATCATAGGGAAACAAGAATGTACCTTAAAATATCTAGGAATTGAGTTATGCAAGGATAATAATGAATTAGTCTAAAAAAACTACAATAATACCAATAGAATTAAAATCTGTGTGGAAAAATGGAAGAAAATAATATTAATATTTGAAGATAGACTACAGTTATTAAAATGATTTTACTGCCCAAGATCCTATATATAGCCTTGGCAATACAGCTGTTCCCAGAATGGAATGTACTTAAAGAAATAAATTCATGCCTAATAAAATTTTTATGGTTTCCCAAAGGAAACAAAGAAATCCTAGAACACTCACATCCCTCTCATCTACATCTCTCTTCAAAAAAACCTTAAGGACCATCTGAAAATTCTCTGGCTTTGTCCCTGCTTTAAACCAGACTGAATCCTACTTCCTCTCCTTATTTCTCTCATCTTGCTTTCAACCCTTATTCCTGTTCCATGTACCCTCTACATCAATTTTTCTATGCAAACCAATCATATACTAGCTAGGGTATTATTTTTTCCTATTCTATTCTTCCATAACCTTCTTATGCCTCCATCTCTCTTTCTTAGGCCTAAATATTATTATCTTCTGACCTTGTGTGTGTATCTAAAATTGCTGTATCTTAAACCATGTTTTGAGTCTATACCTCTAGACTTAATTTGAATTTTTAAAAGTCCAAACATTGAAATGTATGTATAGTATTGTTTAAGTATTGTATTTTCTCTTTTTACCTGCTTGGAGCTTATCTCCCTGGGCCTCTACTGAAAATGGACACGTATCCAGCTAGACTAGCCCAGTCAACAAATGTAAAATAAAATAAATAAAAATAAATAAATAAAAAAACAGACTAGCTTTAATACATCATATCAGACCATGGAAACAGGGAGGATTAAACTTTCCTGATATAGAAATATATATAAAAACATCAATATCTAAAACAATCTCAGATTGGATAAGTCCAAATTACTCTGCAAATTGGAAAGAATTACTAACTGTAATATCAATAAATAAATTTGATTTACAAAAAAAATTCAAACAACAGATAAAAACAATTTGCCATGGTGCCATGGCACATATTATGTATTAGTATGCAATATAACATAACTAAACCCACTAAAACGTGTATGATTAATTATTACATTTACTCATTTAGGAAAACTGTTAATGCAAATATAGATTTAAAAATCTGGTTTGACCTTTTAAGACCATTTATAGTCACAAAGAACTTTCCACATAAAATATATAGAGAAATTATTAATTCCTGGGAACAGAAAGGATTTGTTTGTTGGCTCCAGTGTATCAAAGAACTAAAAGTTTTAGATATGCAAAAAATAAAAGCAACATACAAAATTGTACAACAGGACTGGCTAACTTTACAGAGTATTCTGTCATATGTGCAAGATTTAAGTAAAAAAATTAACAACTCTTCATTTAAAGAAATACCTAAATTTACAAAATACATATATGAAATCATATGTAATGACTTTGACATGGGAAACAGTATTTCAAAATTTTACAAAATATTGATAAACTATAAAACAACACCCAAAACCTCGTATTGGAAATATATAACAAAAGGACACTCAATACAGTTAACTGAAGATATTAAAAATATTGCATTATCGATAAAATATACATCCTTTATACAATACTGGAATGTTTTTTAATTGGAAATGCTTGCACAAGCATTCTTAACCCCAGACAAAATCAGTACAATTAGTTCTTCCATAAAAGGAGTATGTTGGAGATGTGAGCAAGTACACAATGCAGATTGGAACCACATTTTCTTTGATTATGTTAAAATTAAGCCATTTTGGAATGGTATTAATAGCTTTCTACAAGCTTTATTTAATGTATCATTTTATTTAACTAAAGCTGTTGTATTTATTTATTTATTTATTTTACATTTGTTAACCAGGAGAGTCCAACTGGATATATGTCCATTTTCAGTGGAGGCCCGGGGAGAAAAGCTCCAGAGCAGTAAAATCATTAACAAGAGAAAGACATGTTAACCAAAAGGTTCATTAAACAATATATAGAGTACACAATCTTTATACTTCTTATAGAAGTATAGTAAATATAAGATAGTGAGTTAACCAAAGAGTGCATTTGCCAACATTCACATGCTACATTAATATAGACATGTTATAGAGGTGTTTAACAGCAAGTATAGCAAGAAGATAGAGTAGATAACTTCCATAACTCATTTCTACACATGAGAGACATGCTATGTCATTTAGGTTTCTTTACAGTGTTCACTAATACTATTACCCCATGCATACATTACAAAAGCAGTAGATAAGCTGTTACTCTAGTTGCTGGAAATGGAGACATATGAGTTACTATCCAGGGGTAGTACAGGTACATAATCTGTGATTCAGGAAGTGTGAACGAAGGTCTTCATTTGAATAGGTCAAATATGTATCTAGTATGGACTATACTTGCAATCTCAAGGAAGTATATAACAAGAAGATGGAATACAAACACAATATCAACTTTGGAAGACTTCTACAGCCTACTGAAGACCACAGCATTATTGGAAATTAAAATTAAAGAACTAAGAATTTATCCAAAGCCATTTATCAACAACCCTTGGAGAAAAGTCTTATCGTTGAATGACACTATACAATAGTTGCTCAGACACTCAGATAATGGATTGGACATACTTATAAAGTAACTGTATACATTAAGATATGTTATAGTGTCAGGCTAATGTAAATAGTGTACATAGTTATTTAAGATGTTATGTATAAATACTGTGGAATTCATTCAACTGTATTTGAAAAATAAAAAAAAAATTTGAGAAAAAAAAACACATAATATTGCAAAACCTGTTATTCTAGCAACTATCTAAGTTTATAGGAGCAATATTTAAAATCTGCCCTATTTTTGTGCCTTTGTCCCACCATTATTTTTGGCTTTGTCCAGATTTCTTGCTCTGAGAGATTTAGAGGTCTGATGGGTTCTACCAGAATGCAAGCTTTATGTAAAATAAAGCACAGCTACACCCTTGAAAAAAAAAACTCATCTTGATAGTAAAACCGTCCCTTATGATTATGTAATGTGGCAAGTGTTAAACATTTCCCAAACAGTGCAGAAATGATACAATTTCAGAACATTGTAAGCTTTAAAATGGTAATATCTGGCATTAACCATCCAATAGTACGATGCAGTTTCCATTGCAGAAGTCAGCAAACTAAGTCAAACAGTCACAACAGCAACATCACTCAGTCTATATTAAATTACTTTAGCGGGAATGGTTAGTTTAAGGTGTTTGATACAGTACACATACATTACCCAAATGCACTACACAACACATAATCATGAACTTAAGTTACCTATAAATTACAGAATACAGAAATAATACAAAGTGTAACAGTAAAAACCTCAAATGGCAGAAAGCAGCAACAAATCCACACAGTGTGAAAAAACACCACAATGTTAGTGTCCACTGTTTAATAACCGCTTTCATCAGAAAGACTTCACCAGAATACAAACTCAAATGAAAAACTTCATCAGATGAAGTCTTTCCGATGAAAGCAGTAATTAAACAGAGTGGATGCAAATATTGTGGTGCTTTTTCACACTGTGTGGATTTGTTGCTGCTTTCTGCCATTCAAGGTTTTTACTATTGTTGTTGCAATTTCCTCGGAGTGTGGTTATTAGTTTATAATACAAAATGTATTGCTTACTGTTACCACACGATGTTGAAAAGTATAGCTAAACTTTTCTTTCCAGTTAACCTGCTTTCCTTTAACTCTGCAATGACCAAAACAAAACGTAAGTCATTTCACCATCCAACAACTAGAATATTTTTCTCGTTCCAAGTCTCATGAAGAGCGCTTCCCATATTTGCATAAACATCTGCCGACCTAAGTTTTACGCATGCGGGTCACACTGTATTTAGAACAAATCGTTCACTATGAGTTATGTGAGAGTGGAATACAGGAATGGGAATGACCAAGCTCTTCTGTCTCGCTCATAACGCTCGACTATTCAGATTTTCGCAGAATCTCCAGATTTTCCCTGCATATTTTTGGTCTGTTCCTCATAAAATTTTGGGTTTCTAGGAAATCACTGGCAAATTATTGAGGACTGAAGTCAGAAAATAATAATATGCATTTGAGTTTCAAACTTTGTACCCTTCAGAAAACTTCATGCTAATGCAAAACCTGTTATTTTATCAACTTTCTAAGTTTGTAAGAACAATATTTAAAAATTGTTCCTGTTTTGGGGCCTTTGTCCCCCCAACATTTATGGCTTTGTCCAGATTTCTTTCTCCAAGAGGTTGAGAGGTATGCCATACACTCCTTCCAATACTGTGTTGTAACAGATCCTGTTCTCATTACTCTGGATTTACTACAATCGGTGCATACTAAATTGCATTCTCATGTCTCCTAAAATCTCATTATTTGATAAATTGAAATAAAAGAGCAGCTCTTCACTCAGAGATTGCTGCTCATATCTCTGTTTTTAAAGTAACATTTTACTGCCCTATTCCATTTCTGAAAATGCCAGCAATTACTTTATACTAACCAGATAAAACTGGTACCCCGTAAACTTTTGATTTTATTTTTTTCTGATTTTTTTATTTTTTTTGTGGGGGGGGGTGTAAGAGTTAAGGAGTTCTTCAAGAAGAATTTTCAGTCTAGACATGCCTATACTCTATGGTGTTTCTGATGACATCTCAATCAGGGCAAATAATGGGCATGAAGACAAACAAGACCAAATGGAAGTATTGAACAATGAAATGTCTGACTGAAATGTCACAGAAATTATCAGTTGTTGTACAAATGACTCTGTTGAAACTTTCATTAGTACAAAACACATATATGCATGACTCCTTCCATTTATGTTGTGAATTTCTATTTTGTCACAAATGGGTGAAAAGAAGCAGGACTCACAGAGTGTGGAAATAAAAGTGCCATTGCAAAATATCAGCTTATGAGCCGGGCAGATATGTGAATCTAGATTAAGAGATACGGGTCTTGTGAAATACGATACATGCGAGTTCACAAGCATGTAATCACGTGTCAAGACACTCACACACAGAGACAGTAATAACAACAGAATCTAGCTGGACTGAGTCACATTCACACTATTCGCAATGTTTAGCACAGCAAATTGTTTAACTCATTACATCCGAGTGACGCCTCCAGGTGCATCTGCAGTTAACTCCTACTGACGCCTCTAGCCATCAAATATTGCTTGTTCAAATTCACATCAATAATTCCAAAATCATGCTATATATGAGGTTTTAAAAGATTTAATCTTAAAGCTTACACAATGGCAAACTCAACTGCATTAATTTTTGATCTCTGTCTAATACAGGTAAAGAGATATTGACCTATGTTTTTATGATATTAATTTATACAGATATATTTTTCACATTTTTCTAAATATCTCAACAATCATGTAACACAGACAGAACAATTTAGTCTCACATGAAAGCTCTCAGCTGGATGAATAAAATGCTGCTGAAGTATGTATGTAACCTGAGTGGTTGCTGAGATATTGTAACTTGTTTACAAAATATTACAAATGTAATAGTTGCTGTGTTTAATGTGACTTATAAAATTCAGTTTAAGACCTAGGACCTAAAGAATGCTACCACTATAAAAATGGTTTGTGCTGAGGGGTTTTCCATTTTTATTTATTTATTTATTTATTTACATGTGTTGACTGGGAGTGTCTGACTGGACGTAGGTCCATTTTCAGCAGAGGCCCGGGGAGAAAAGCTCTACAGTTAAAATAAACAGACAGTAGTTACATTGGATTACATAGCGATTAACAATTTAACATAGCAATTAATTACAAACATATTTACAGATGAAGAACATAGTACATCAGTAGACAACTAGAATGTTTTATCTGTGAAGTACATAACAGACATTAACAAATGTTACAATAAGAAGTTCCTGCTGTATAATAAGTACTAGGCTTGTGAGCATCTGAGCTTGCTATCATAAAGGTAGTTAGTGGGGTGGAAAGAAAGGTAGTGGTTGGATGGGGTGGGAGATATTACAGTGGGAGTTGCAAGGGCATAGCCAGCATGTTTTTAGGTGCACTTTTAGTAAAGTTTTGAAGTGGGTGCATGATGGTATGGAGGTAATTGTGGATGGGAGGGAGTTCCATAATTTGGCTATGGCGCAAGAGAATAGTGCTTTACCAGCAGAGTTATTGGCTTTAGTGATCTGCAAGTGATTTTTGTTGCTGGATCTTAGTGGTCTGGTGGTGCAATAGGGTTGGAGTAGATTCTGGAGGGATGGGACATTTAGTGGATGGTTTACTAGTTTGTGGGCAAGTGATAGTTGACACCATTGAAGGAGGTGAGGGAGCTCAAGCCAGCCCAGTTCAGCAAGTGAGAGACAGTGGTGACTACGGTAGGATGCCCCTGTGGCGAATTTGGCAATTTTGTTGTAGCAGGTCTCTAGCTTGTTTATATCGCATTGCCTTAGGGTGGTATATATTGGAGAGGCATAAAGTGGGGTGGAGATAAGGTGGGAATTTGCTATTGAAATCTTTGCTGCTTTGGTGAGAAGTTGCTTATTTCTGTATAACACTCCTAATTTTTTGTG